>NW_007734197.1:71529-80892 GCF_000696425.1 Galeopterus variegatus | reverse complement strand
TTCTCTAGGCTTCCAGTCAGAATCTGAAACATAAGAGATGTTCAGCTAAAGTTTGTTGAACTGAATAAAGATGCAGTAGCTATAGGGCAGCTTGTCACTGTTCTTGCATGAAACTAAGTGTGAAATATCCAGTGATGCTTTGTGCTTGTGATATTTGAACTGCTTCTCGTTTGCACTTGCCATCTTAGTCCATAGTACCATTCTGAAACAGCTAGTCATATCATTTAACTACCTCAAGAACCAGAGACAAAGGGATGCCCTCGTGTTCATCACCTTCTGAGAAGCAGGTCAGAAACATATTTTACACTGTTTCCCCACCTTGAGTATACAGGTAACGTTATGTCCCCATTGCCCTAGATGTTGTGGGAGAATGAGTCTGGCTCTACCCTTTCCCATCACACCCTTAAACTTGGAGGAGGAGGCCCCTGGCCTTCCCTGATCATGTCTCCTCTCACAGCGCAAGGCCTTCCTGGAGCCAAAGGTACGTGCTCGCCCTTAGTCTGTATCTCTCCCTCCAGACCGTGCTGCTCAGACCTGTTCTCCAGAATTCCCTGCCAAAACGGACTTGAGCCCACTTCTAGAGCCAGGGAAGGCCTCTTTCCTGGGCTCTGCCTCCTAAAGGCAGATCACACCAATAAAGAGAACATCCCTAGGCCCAAGGAATGGCCAAAAAAGGATTGTTTGTGGGGATGTGGATGGAGCTGTACATTTGGGCTGGGGTATCCACACACACGCACAGGAGACCCCCTCATTGTACAGGACAGAGCCAGCGTGAGAGAAGAAGGGGGAGCCAGGACATGGACTGGTAGATAAGTCAGTGTACAGCTCTGTGTACATAAGGGAAACTTTTAAATCAGAATATGTGTGGTAATAAGCAGGTTGCCCCATGCACCATGTTGAGGAGGGGAACTTTTAAAAGCCCAAGAAACCTGACCTTCTAAGTCATTATGAAGGTCTATTAGTCAAGGTAGGTGGACAAAACATATTTTTAGTAATATATTAGCTTGAATCATAACTTGTAAATATTTAGATGCTATAGTATGTGGGCACTCATTTGTACCCTTGCACTGGGCTCCACCGATTTTAGGAGCAGGCCTGACCTCTCACCTTCAGAGAGTCATAAAGGGGTAGAGCAGGTCTTCAGTGGTGCTCAACAGAGGAAACCCGGAGAGGCAACATCAGGAGTCAGGCAGGCAAGCGGGAGGAGCAGTAAGAGGCTCTGCACATGCAGGGCACATCCAGGAGTTAGCTCTTGGGTGAAACAGACGAGAAAAATGACTACAGAATGTACAGTTTAGTTCTGAGTCTGAAACTCCTGGAGATTACAAGAGGAAACAGCCATGAAGAGAGACCTAAGAAATAAGTCTGGGCCAGCATCCAGGAGTACACACCAAGCAGGAAGAAACAGGCGAGAAGCCAGTTCCACACCAGGAGTTGGGGATGCTTCGTTTTCTGACTCTGGGAGTGTCATTCATGATGCATACTGTGTGAATGGTGCCCTAGTGTTTGTACAATGCTGCAGCCCTGCGGGAAGGCCAGGAACAACATTTCCATGTTTCCACAAATATAGGATGACCCCTGCAAGTGACAGCAGTGTCAGCTATTCCTCCTGTGCTCATGTCTGGTGAACACTGACAGGGCCAGCAGTGTAAAATTCTAGCAGTGTAAGTNCCATGAAGAGAGACCTAAGAAATAAGTCTGGGCCAGCATCCAGGAGTACACACCAAGCAGGAAGAAACAGGCGAGAAGCCAGTTCCACACCAGGAGTTGGGGATGCTTCGTTTTCTGACTCTGGGAGTGTCATTCATGATGCATACTGTGTGAATGGTGCCCTAGTGTTTGTACAATGCTGCAGCCCTGCGGGAAGGCCAGGAACAACATTTCCATGTTTCCACAAATATAGGATGACCCCTGCAAGTGACAGCAGTGTCAGCTATTCCTCCTGTGCTCATGTCTGGTGAACACTGACAGGGCCAGCAGTGTAAAATTCTAGCAGTGTAAGTCTCCAGAGGTGGTGGGAGCTGTTGACTGAGCCCATGGGGCTGGAATAATGTCACATCAACCACTTATAATTGCCATGAGACTATTGCTAAGTCCTCAAAGTACTTCACAATGGTTGGAGGGCCAAAAGCCTGTGCTCATGTCTGGTGAACACTGACAGGGCCAGCAGTGTAAAATTCTAGCAGTGTAAGTTTCCAGAGGTGGTGGGAGCTGTTGACTGAGCCCATGGGGCTGGAATAATGTCACATCAACCACTTGTAATTGCCATGAGACCATTGCTAAGTCCTCAAAGTACTTCACAATGGTTGGAGGGCCAAAAAGCTAATTTGGTATTCTGTCTAGCCTGTTCCATATCCCAAGAGAATGAAATCAAGTCATGCTTGAAATCAAGAAAGACAGATATGTCAGTGTACAGCTCTGTCTACATACTGGAAATCGTCAAATCAGAATATGCATGGTAACAAAAAAATCCTTGGAACAATCTCTCAGGAATTCTCACATGTTGTGGAATGTATGCTAGGGAGGCTTAATGTAGTTAAGGGGTTGATTCTGGAATCAGACAAATCTAGGTTCCTGAATAGTAAGCAACAGAAACTAACTAAAGCTAACCTAAGCAAAAATGGTGATGATGGTGGTGATGATGATGATGGTGGTGATGGTGATGAAATGCTGTGGGAAGGTCTCAGAATTGAAGGGAAGGCTGGCCAGTCAGACTCAGAAAAAACAAAAACCAGAAACACACCAGGGGATCTCATTACAAAAATGTCTTCAGGAAACCAGAAGGATGGATGAGTTTCAATGACTCTCAGTACATATATGTGTAGATAGATGATAGATAGATAAATAGAAAGAAAGAAAGAAAATTAAATGCCTTTTTCCCTGAAATCTGAATCCTGTATATTTATATACATAGATTCAGATTTCAGGGGAAAAGGCATTTAATTGGCCAAGTCAATTGGCCTAATCCTGACTAGGCATATGCCTATTAATTTCCTTAGTCATATACATTGTCTTGACTAGGAAAAGTAGGATACCTTGACTAACAGTCCTACAAAACTGTATCAAATAGGGAAAGTAGCAAATTCTGCCCAAAAGATTACCAAAAGAAAGTAGAATGAACTCAAGGGAGCCAAAAATTAGTTAAGGTCACCATAGCTACTTATTACGTACATACTTATTATGTGAACACTTATTACACATTTAGACATACTGCTGAAATGTGACTTTGCAGGCCAGGGATCTTTGTCTTGTTTACTCGTTGATGTACCCCAGTTCCCCCAAATGAAACCTGACACATGGACGACGCTTCATAAATATTTGCTAGAACAATGAATCTCTCCAAGACTCAGTTCCCACATTTGAAACTGAGATACCTTGTAGCTGTATGTAAAATGTCTAGTACAGTGCTACAACACAACAGATGCTCAAAACCTGACACATGGACGACGCTTCATAAATATTTGCTAGAACAATGAATCTCTCCAAGACTCAATTCCCACATTTGAAACTGAGATACCTTGTAGCTGTATGTAAAATGTCTAGTACAGTGCTACAACACAACAGATGCTCAACAACTCCAATTGTAGTTACTATTTTTTAGGATAAATATTGCTAGAATTATTTATTATAAACAAAGTAGGAAATTTCCATTGTTAATATATACAGGTTACTCTGTGAAACCCCAACACAAAAGTTATGTTATTAGTTCAATAAAGCCTGCCACTGAATTCTGGGACAAAGTAAATATTATGACCAGTGATGCAGTAAGATGAACAGAAATGGAAAAGTGGGGTTTAAAAGGCCAGCATGTCCTCAGGGAGTGTGGCAGCCTATGAGTGGCACCAGTGTGTCATTAGCTCCAGACGCGAAATGTAATAAACTGATTATCTCTGGGCTCTCAATAATGCTCTGTCGCTCTTTTCTTTCATTCTCAGTTGATTTCATTTTCTTTACTCCACAGCAAATATTCCGACAATCTTCATCAGTCTCTGTGAGCCCCTATTACAATCCAGTTCTGCTTCCTTCGTTCTCAAGGGATGATCTTTATCTTCTCTTAAAAAGCTAGCAGGTGGGCTGGCTGGTTAGCTCAGTTGGTTAGAGCATGGTGTTATAACACCAAGGTCAAGGGTTGGATCCCTGTACTGGCCTGCCACCAAAAACAAAAAAAGCTAGAAGGCATAAAACCTAGATGAGGAAGAAAAGAGGGAAACTCAGCAAACAGATCAATGACATTCACTCTCCTTTCTTCCTATTTCATTGGAAGGAAGTTTCTCTCCTTCTTTCCAAAGACTGTTGTTTCCACCTAAACTGCAAACCCTGTTTCCTCTGCTTTTTCCCAGGCATTCCTTCAACAATCGTCTCTTCTTTATTGAGTCTTCAATCTTCACCCAGCCCCACCTTTTCAAGTTTGACTTTTCTCAAACTTCAAACCAGCTCACCATTCCCTTTCCTAAAGCTATTCTCATGATGTTTACTCTCCTTCAGTTTCTGAACTTTTTCTGCCTTTGCCATCATCGCATACTGCCTTAAAAGTTTGTCACCCTCACTGTCTCTCCTGCACATCCGCTCTTCAGCCCAAGGAAGCTGTCTGCAGCCCCCGTCACTCTGTTGGAGCTGTTGAGACAAAAGCCTGCTATGACCCGCCACGTGCTAGATCCAGGGCTGCCACCCTGGCTCCCTCCTGAGTATCTGACTGTTCAATTCTAGTTGCTTTCTCCAGTTCATTGTCTCAGCAAATATACATTGAGCACCTGTCAGTCACCATCCTGAGTGTCAGAAATATGAAAGTGAGTAAGATCTAAATGTGATGTGGCTTGAATTCTGGAACAGTGAAAGGATGATATTAGTGGAAAAACCAGTAAAATCTGCATAAAGGCTGTAGTTTAGTTAATATCATTGTACTTACAGAATTTCTCAGTTTTGACAAATGTACCATAGTTAAACTTATAACATTAGGGGAAGCTGGGTAAAGAATATATGGGAATTCTCTACAATGTCCTTGCAACTTTTCCATAAATCTGAAATGATTCCAAAATAAGAAGTTTCAGAAAGTGCATAAAATATTTTGCCTGCCATCAGTGATCTCATAATGATCCACCATCTTGGGATACATGAGGTAGATGGCAGAAAAATCCGTGAACCACAGAATCTTCCATCAGGAGTAAAGGCAGAAGCCAGTCTGCTTTTTCTCAGCATTTTTCTTCATCATGAGTAGTTCAGTTTTGGATGCATCAATGTAGTACTCTGTAAGCATTTCATGAGAATGGGCTGGAAGTGTTTCCAAGGGTGTATTTTTACACATTCCTAGATGATAAATTTTGAGGCTTTGGGAGGTCTCAGATTGATGCAAGCCAACTCCAGCTAAATCACTCCACTTTCTAAGAAGTTGGATTTAAATCTATTACTTACATACTTCCTTTGTTCTTCTCAAGGCAAATAGTTCAAGGTTTGAGGGAGTAGCAGGCCAAATAGAGGTGATTTTTTTCAGCCTTCTTATTGTCTGGCTGCCAGGGTTCCTGGAAATGGTATTTTTAATGAGCTTTTTTATCCCCCTGGAGAAAACTTTGATGTGGTTGAAAATTTATTCTCTCTAGTGTGTAGGCAGGGCACCAATTAACCCACACAGAGTGCCTTTGCTGTCCTCCCAGCTTGGAGTTTATTACAGTTACCATGCAGTGGATAAACCCATTATCTCACCTCCTCTTAGGCCTCCCTCCTGCAGACTCAAAGCCATTTTCTAAGCAGCTTTTTGCTCTCTCTTGGTCTCTTAAATATCTCCATTTTTCCTTTTTCCACAAATGATCTCACGATAGTAATGGAGGTGGAAAAGAGAGGAAAGGCGAGACAGGAGAGCTGCTACTTTGACCAGCTGACTGAGCCAGGGGTCGTGTTGGTTTTATCCACTTCAGGAGATGTTTATACAAAACCTATATGACAGACATAAAGGTGCCAAGATGAATAAATAAGATATGAGTCTAAGGACTTGCAGTTATGTGATGGAAATTGTCACATACATAACTACAGAACAAACCAGAAAGAAATAAAGGCTAGAATTATTCCCTAGGATCTTTTTTTAAGTGATAGTTACATTAAAGAATTGTTTTCAGCTCTGGGTTAAATGGGAATTATATAACTCTGTGCCCTAAGACCTTCTCAGTCTGACAATTGGAAAAACATCTGAGAAAGTTAAAGAAAAGTAATTTAAATGTGAATGATAGTTACATTAAAGAATTGTTTTCAGCTCTGGGTTAAATGGGAATTATATAACTCTGTGACCCTAAGACCTTCTCAGTCTGACAATTGGAAAAACATCTGAGAAAGTTAAAGAAAAGTAATTTAAATGTGAGAGTTGGAGGCATTTGGCCAACCTGTGCAAGGCCATCAGTTGCCAACCTTGTCTTCCCCTCCTACTTCTCCAGTGAGCTGACTCAGGCTCTCTCTTCCTCTTCCATTTAGGATGTCAGGAATTTTATTTTTTAATGATTTTTATTAAGAAGTCCTTTCCTTCATCACCTGGCAACACCTATCTGCAAAGGAGGCTGGTAAGTAGAGTCTGTCGCTGAAGTCACTTGCCCTTCTATAATCCCTATTACTCACAGGAAGATGGAGCAAGTGGATGCTTGGGGAGAATGAGCAGTCTCTGCCCCAGGGGAAGAACGAAGAGTTCATGCCCTGTATGCAAATTCCCTTCCTCTAGTTCAGACCTTCCTCCTGGCCTCTAGGCCTATATATTCCAAATACACACAGGACATTTCCACTTGTGTATCAAACCGGCACTTGAAACTCAGCACACATGTGGCAGACACTGCTGATTATCCCCCAGCGTCCATCCTCCCCTTATTCTTTAATAATGGAACACCAGAACTTGAAATAGCATATAGCTGCCCAAATTACATTTCCCAGCCTCCCTTCCATTTAGGTTGCGATTAAGGGTGGTCGACAAATCTGAGCAGAGTGGACGTAAGCAGAAACGATGAGTTCAGCTTCTGAATCATATCCCTAAAGGGAAGGTGTGTACATGGGATGTCCACGATGGCCAGGGCCACAGCAATCATTTGATTTTGACATGGAAGCCACATGTTGAAAATGACAGAAAAGCAAGATAGAAGGAGCATCTTACCAAAAATAGAAACAAAAAAATTATCATTTTCATTACTTCCTCTTCAAATTTTGGTTACTGTTATTTTAAGAATTTCAAGTTCTGCTATTTCCTTATTTTCTTTGCTGTTTCATTAAGAGTGGTGTCTTACTGTTTCCTTTCCCTTAACTTCCAGTGCAGATTTTTTCCACACTTGTTTAACTTAATTATCTTTCGAAATTATCTTTTCATTTCCTTTTCCCATTTGATGGAGTTTAGATGTGTTGTCCCCTCCAAAACTCATGTGGAAATTTGATCTCCAATGTGGCAGTGTTGGAAACTGATTGAGTCGTGGGGGCGGATCCCTCATGAATGGATTAATGCTCTCCCTGGGGGAGGGGGGATTAATGAGTGAGTTCTCACTCTATTAGTTCCCGTGAGAGCTCGTTGCTTAAAAAGACTCTGGCACCTTCTCTCTCTCTCTTGCTTCTTCTTGCCATGTGATCTGCTTGTACCCACTGGCTGCCTGCCACTTTCTGCCATGAGTAGAAGCAGTCTGAGGCCCATTGCCCAATGCAGCTGTCCCAGAATCATAAGCCTAATAAACCTCTTTCCTTTGTAAATTACCCAGTCTCAGGTATTTCTGCTATAGCAACACAACATGGACTAATATACCATTAAAATTCTATTTAACTCTGACTTCTCTGACAATTTTCCATAGATTTTGGGTAGCCCTGAATGCAATTTTTAGACCTTATACAAGTAGAAAAGGAATCATAGATGCAGATTATAGATAAATGTGAAATGATATGTATATTAACAATGCATAAAATAAGTTATAGTTTTTATAGCCTTATATTATTTTATTGGACAAGGGGGATATGATGACTGATATAACCAATTGCTGATGCTTGCTAATATGATGCATGTTTTCTTTTTTTTTTAATTTATCACTATACAATATAGTTGATTTTCATGTCCTTTACCAATTCCTCCTTTTCCTCCCTCCGTCTCTCCCTTCCCCCATCAACATCATATCTGTTCACTTGTCTTAACAAAATCAAGGAATTGTTGTGATTGTTGTGTCTTCTTCCCCTACCCCCCATATTTTTGTATATTTACTTATTTTTATTAGCTCCTGCAAATAAGTGAGAACAATGATGCACATTATTTCTGAACAAGATGCAAAAATATATAAGAACCTAAAAAAATTATGTAAGAACATGAATGTATACACGTAAAAGTACAATTCATAAATAAAAACATGCATAGTAACAATAATAGTTACTATTAAATGAACAACTACTAGGTGCCAGGAACTTTATTTAAAAGATTTCTCATCCTGATAACAAAGTAGATTTTATGGATAAGGAAAGTGAGGCTCAAGATCACACCACTAGTAAACACAGTAGCAACAATTCAAACCCTGGTCAGTGTGATTTCAAAGTCGTAGCCTTCCCATGATGCTATGCTTCACCACTGATTTGCAGAGTAAATCATATGAAGGGGTTCAACGGGAATAAAGTTCATATTTCCTGTTCAAGTCTCATATTCAGCATTTATGTTCTCTGAAGTATAGTTTTTATGGCTTTTTTTAAAAATAATAATTATACGTTAGTTTGGGAATATGTGCAATCAAGTGATATGCTAATTAGAAAAATATCATAGAAATATTAAGATCCTGGAATTGTAATCCCTGCCTCCCTCTTCCACCGTCCCCGCCCCACCAGTCTGAGAGCAAAATACATCATTTCTTCTCATTCTCAAGATCTGTCCTTTCTTTCTATCTTCTGTACGAATAGCATTTTTTTTTAAGAAATATGCAACCATGTTATAATTGAAAAAGCCCCTTTCAGAATCTGTTTTCTTTGAAATGAAATTAGTTGTGTTGAATTGTAAATCTAGCAAGGAGCAGATAAATTCGTATTGCACTACAATCCATCCAAGAATAGGTTTAAGAGTTTGGAATGTGATGAGACAAAACATGCTTTGAGACATTAAATCTTCGAAATTGTACAAGAAGATAACTGAAACTGTGAATGCGTATTGAAGTTATATACTTTAACCACAGCAATATACATATACTCTGGCCCACTGCACATGGTAAGAACCTGAATGAGCATTAAGCAGAGCTCCTCAAGGAATTGTCCCTCACATTAAAAACTGCTGTCTCCGGGCCGGCCCAGTGGCGCACTGCTACAGTGCGCCTCTTGGGAGTGCGGTGGCGCTCCTGCCGAGGGTTCGGATCCCACATACAGACCAGTTCCCGCTCACTGGCTGAGTGA
>NW_007734197.1:70118-70910 GCF_000696425.1 Galeopterus variegatus | reverse complement strand
AAAAACATGCCACATGGAGTCTCTATTGAAGCTCAGATGGTTCAGTAATATTGGTATGATCCAGCTTGTTTCCTGCCAGATTTAAGGCAAAATGCCTCCACACCTCTACCAAAATCCTGTAACCCATCACCTTTCTGATGACTGTGTCTACTGCTGGGCATAGACCCCCTCGGTTCAAGCTTTTCAATAGGAACAGACCTCATCTGAAGTTTATTCACCCTAGTAGAGAACCCAAGACCAAAAGATAAGCAATACATGTAGGCAGGTTGTGAGAGTCTGGACATCATGCACCAAGTAACTTACCACTTGTTTAATCATTTATTTCATTAAAATAAAACTCCCAGAGGCAAAAAGATAAAAGAGGAAACATAGCCACATGCTGTACCATTTTGGCTCTTATCCCTTGGGTTCACAGGCTCCTGGACCTCTCAACCAATAGTCCAGACTCAACTCTGCACCTTACTTATTTTGACCTTATATACACCCACGAGAAGTCATTTTCCCCAAGGCACACTCAATACCAAGAAGACTGGATCCAAGGGGATTTCAGGGTGTTTTTGTCTCTCTCTCTCCCTTTCACTCCCTGCCTCCCTCTTCCACCGTCCCCGCCCCACCAGTCTGAGAGCAAAATACATCATTTCTTCTCATTCTCAAGATCTGTCCTTTCTTTCTATCTTCTGTACGAATAGCATTTTTTTTTAAGAAATATGCAACCATGTTATAATTGAAAAAGCCCCTTTCAGAATCTGTTTTCTTTGAAATGAAATTAGTTGTGTTGAATTGTAAATCTAG
>NW_007734197.1:67978-69066 GCF_000696425.1 Galeopterus variegatus | reverse complement strand
CTGCTGTCTCCATAACCAGAAAGAAGCATCAGGACCTCCAAAAGGGGGACTCAGAACATACGTAAACTCTAGAAAATTCAGAAAATGACTATCAAGGAACCTTGATATTTTATTCTCTAAGTAGATAATGCACAATAGTTAGAAATGTTTGGTGACATATTAATGAAAGTCAGCCTGTGTAACTTTAATTGGGTACTGGAAATCGCTCGTCATGTTGCCAATAAAAACATGGAGAGTGTCATTTCAAAGAAAGAGGTAATGAAACTTCTCTTCAAGAAATTGCTTAGGAAAAATGTTAACACTTAGGGTAAGCTTTAAGAGCACACATCACATGGCATTTAAATGGGAAAAACACAAAAGCAAAACCTAAGAGTAAACTAGCCAACTCCATTCCTAACACTTACCAATCTGGTAATTCTCCAGTTCTGGAGAATGCCAGCTCCTCACCTCGCCACCCTCCGGTCATCAGGTCTCTCATAATATTGCCCATTACAAGGAAAGAATGTTCTGGCCATTTGCCTTATCTAAGGTTTATTCACCCAAGTGGAAAAGAACCCAAGNAGAATGTTCTGGCCATTTGCCTTATCTAAGGTTTATTCACCCAAGTGGAAAAGAACCCAAGACTAGAAGATAAGCAAAATATGTAGGCAGATTGTGAGAATCTGGACATCATGAACCAAATAACTTACCAGTTGCTTAATCACTGGCTTCATTAAAATAAAACTCCAGTGGCAAGAAGATTCTCATGACTTATGAGTAAGGGGGATTTTCTTGTTCCAGTAAATGAATATCTGACACATATCCACAGCTGTTGTAGAGTCATAATCAAGATTGGAAATTAGGCAGTTCAATTTGAGTGCATAACCTATCATTAATCATTCAAAATAAATACTCCAAACAAAACACATCTTTGGGTAGCATCTCAGATTAGATAGGATAGTAAATGCCATTGACTCCCCATAGTCCTTAACCTACAACTCATCACTCTTTCCCACAGGAACGCCCTGTTTTGTGTGTTTTCCCTTGTTGTCCACCATCAGCAATTTCTCTGACCCTCTCCCTCCATTTCATCCTTGACCTGCGAGCAT
>NW_007734197.1:58420-67867 GCF_000696425.1 Galeopterus variegatus | reverse complement strand
TGTCCACCATCAGCAATTTCTCTGACCCTCTCCCTCCATTTCATCCTTGACCTGCGAGCATCACTTCCAACACTGAAAGCTGTGTGATCAATTTGTGTTTGGCTCATCACTGAAGAGTTGAAAAGTCATTCTGACTCCAGGCTATAATATTGAGAAAACTGGCTCTGACCTGATTTTGTTTCTACCTATCTATATGGCCTTGGGTTTTAGTTTCCCATTGTTAAAGTGAAAGGTAGGACCAGATAACTCTAAGACCCCTTCCAGCTATCACATTCTTATTCTAAAACTCATAGCCATACCAAAATGGTTTCCAGCTCTTAAGGTACTTTCACCACACGCATCATTGAATCTGGCCTTCATATGGCCCAATCAGGTGGGTAAAGTGGGTATTACTAGCCCCATTTTAGAATGAGAAAGATGAGGCTCAGCATTAAATACATTTGTTGAAGCCACACCCCTGTTGGTAGCAGAAGTCTTCTGAGTTCTAATTCAGTGCTTTTGCCATTCCACTGTGCTGTTCCCTAATAGACAGGTGAGATGAAGGGAGGCCCCCACTGGGCATGCTCGAGGGATGGGACCATCAGGGCTATGGCTGAGGACTGGGTTTTCATCTGGCCGACTGCCTGCGGCTGGTCTTTTTCTTGATGACTGTCTGAATGAGGTATGCTGGTAGAATTCTGAGGAGGCACAAGAAAGGGGATGAAATGCTTCAGGCAAAGGGTGGGAAAGAGAGAAAGGGGGAAATATAGCAGCTGCCACATGGAGTAGAACTCTAGGGAAGAAAGATGCTTAAAGAGGACTTTAGGACATGTTTGTGTAATGCATGCATCGAAATCCTTCGCTGATCTCTACACACACACACACACACACACANATTTTTAGATGTATGGATTTTTCAGATGAGTTCCAACATTTGGATTATAATAAAAAGAAAAACATTTTTACACTGTCACCGTTACCACTGAGCCAAAATTAGACAAAGCAAGATATACAGTCCTGCCATCTCTCTCTCTCTCTGTCTCTCTCTCTCTCTGTCTCTCTCTCTCTCTCACACACACACACACACACACACACACACACGCACACACACAGGGAAAATATTTGTAAGTCATTATTTTGACCTGACACATGTAATGCTGTAATTCATCTTTTTACTGAAGGAAACAGCAAATTGTAAGCCCATTGAGTGGCCAGTACACCTGGGAGAAGTTGTTTACCGTCAATGGATAAAATAGGAGGATGTGAAATCGACCTTTCATCCAACCCCAACACAGAGTGCTGAAACTGGTGCCCATTATCCGGATGTTAAGGATTCATCTGGAGTGTGAGGAAGCTTCTATGTCCTGAAACTAAATCATCATAAAACCAAAGGAAGGATTTGTATTCTCTGACCTAAATAAGTATCTTTCAACCCCAAAATGTCTCCCAAGAGACAGCATTTCCCAATTCCCAATCTGAGGGACTTGAAGCTGTTGAGGGCTAAAAATTTTATGCAACAGTTCTGCAAATCAATATGGCATACGTATTGTTTTCAACTAATAGATATCTAAAATACAACCCCTTTAGTACCGAGGTAGGAAAAAAATGACATCATAACTCAAAACGTTTGTAAACTACAAGCATAAGAAGAATCACAGCTAAGTCCAACTCAATTTCAGATCAATTTAAAGGAATCTTTTTGCATTTCATAGCTTTAATGTATTTTCCAAATTTTCTTATAAAATTTGCTATGCACAAAGGACAAAAGTAGTATTCAGCACACACACACACACACACACACAGTAAAAATCAACATCATTTTTTAATGTTTTTGAATTAGATTTGAATTTTGCTTTGATTTTTAGATGTATGGATTTTTCAGGTGAGTTCCAACATTTGGATTATAATAAAAAGAAAAACATTTTTACACTGTCACCGGAAGGAAACAGCAAATTGTAAGCCCATTGAGTGGCCAGTACACCTGGGAGAAGTTGTTTACCATCAATGGTGACATTTACTGAAGGAAACAGCAAATTGTAAGCCCATTGAGTGGCCAGTACACCTGGGAGAAGTTGTTTACCGTCAATGGATAAAATAGGAGGATGTGAAATCGACCTTTCATCCAACCCCAACACAGAGTGCTGAAACTGGTGCCCATTATCCGGATGTTAAGGATTCATCTGGAGTGTGAGGAAGCTTCTATGTCCTGAAACTAAATCATCATAAAACCAAAGGAAGGATTTGTATTCTCTGACCTAAATAAGTATCTTTCAACCCCAAAATGTCTCCCAAGAGACAGCATTTCCCAATTCCCAATCTGAGGGACTTGAAGCTGTTGAGGGCTAAAAATTTTATGCAACAGTTCTGCAAATCAATATGGCATACGTATTGTTTTCAACTAATAGATATCTAAAATACAACCCCTTTAGTACCGAGGTAGGAAAAAAATGACATCATAACTCAAAACGTTTGTAAACTACAAGCATAAGAAGAATCACAGCTAAGTCCAACTCAATTTCAGATCAATTTAAAGGAATCTTTTTGCATTTCATAGCTTTAATGTATTTTCCAAATTTTCTTATAAAATTTGCTATGCACAAAGGACAAAAGTAGTATTCAGCTCATTTGTTTGGCAGATGAATATCTTTTACTCCTTCACCTTGGGAAATCATTTTTTTTAATGCACATTCAAAGGAGTAATTTCCATAGTATAATGGAAGTGAAGCAGAATATCACAAACATTTTACTTGACATGGTAGAATATTCTTTAGAGAAGTTTCAAATTCAGTACAAACATTGTAGTGAAACTCAGTGAAATACAGTGGAACTCAGGAGATCTGCTTCCTTGGGTCCTCACAGAAGGAGGGGGAAACATATTTTCTGAGTTCCTACTATGTGACAGGTCCTTCAAGTATACTCTTTAATCTTACCACTACAATTACAATCTTAATAGGTAGGTATTATTTTATTCTCAATATAAGAAGTAATAAATAAACTGAAGCCCTGAAGGTTAAGTAAAATGTTAAATAAAGATCACTCAACTATTAAGTAATAGAGTGTCATTTACATGTAAGTTTCTCTGATCATTAGTCTCCTGTGCTTTTTCACTATGCCACAACAATCCATTAGCAAGATGAGTTCTATGTCCAACAAGGTACAAATATGTACACAATTTACATCTTATGTTTCCCTCATATTCCTTTGCATTAGAAAAAGCTCAGAAGGTGCCGGGAGGGAGACATGGATTTGGTACTTCATTTGTATAACGCATTTGTATTTCATAGCATTTTAAGCTACTAGGAAATCTCCCTCCATATTCATAGATTTGGGGAAGGTTGAAGGAAACAAATAAATGGCACTTCTCTTCTTTTTTTTCCCCCACTTGAATTCTGAACCCACCGAGAGAGACAAAAACAAGCATACTGGGGTCAAAAACCTCCTTTATTTCTGATAAGGCTTTAGGTCTACCAGCCAGGTGGGCTCATTCATACAATATATACCCCAGAGTTGGACAGACTCACCTACCCACCACAGGCCAGCTGGACAATCTCAGACCTTCCCACACTGGAGCCCAACCCTGTAAAGTGTATAGCATGGAAGACCCACCAGTATACAGGCTTCCTTCAGAAGCTTGCTCCTGGGCCAGCCCGGTGGTGCACTGGAGAGTGCGCCGCTTGGGAGTGCAGCGGTGCTCCCACCGAGGGTTTGGATCCCATGTGGAGACCGGTTCCCGCTCACTGGCTGAGCGCGGTGCGGTCGCAACACCAAGGGTTGAGATTCCGTTACCGGTCAGTAAAAAAGACAAAAAGGAAAAAAAAAAAAAAGAAGAAGCTTGCTCCTAAGGAGAGGGAGGAAGAAAGGGATGAGCTATGCATGCCCAGTTTAGTCTCAAAATCTCAGATCAGGTAATTCACTCCACCCCTGACTGTGTGAGAAGGGTCAGAGGAAAGAATCTAAGGGGAAAGAATTCAGAGGGGCCTGCTCAGCTGGAATGGTTTACGCCCTTCAGCAAGTCACACTGGCCCAGACAAAATCCCACTGTGGTCCTTGATGGTTTTTAGTGGCCTTTTCTGATAGGGTACCACCTGGAACAAGGTGCTTAAACTGTGGTTATACTACGAATCGCCTGCGGAGTCTATTAAAACATGTCTTGTGGCTTTACCACTGACCTACTAAATCAGAATATCCAAGGGCAAGAGTACTTTTAATAAGTACTTTGGGGCCGGCCCGGTGGCGCACTGCTACAGTGCGCCGCTTGTGAGCGCGGTGGCGCTCCCACCGAGGGTTCGGATCCCACATACAGACCGGTTCCCGCTCACTGGCTGAGCGAGGTGTGGGAGCAACACCGAGGGTTGTGATCCCATTGCTGGTCCCGGTCCGGTACGGGCGCAACACTGAGGGTTGCGATCCGTTGCTGGACACGAAAAAAGACAAAAAGGAAAAAAAATAAATTAAAAAAAAAATAAGTACTCTGGCTGATTCTGACATAGGGAGACCAGCACACTAGGGAACAAATGTCCCTTTTGAAAACCAGGAGTAAGGAAGATGCGCTACCTCCCTAAGCAGATTCATTGTCTTAATGACATTTGCTGATAGGCGGCTGAGCAGTGGAGATCCTAAGGGGCAAACACGGGACAAGGGGACAAGAGTGTCCCCTACCCAGAGCTGCAGTCAAGCGTCCAGACACAAGAGTTGAACAAGGCAGTGGGATCAGAAAACCAGAGAAAGGGAGTTTTGATGGGCCACCAGTACAGGAGATGACCAGGAGCCAATATCTAGAGCCTAAGTGTGAAAGTCAGAGAAATGGGAACAGGGGTCAAGAGTCAAGCAATGAATAGTAATCGGCAAACATCTGAGACAGGAACTATTATCTGTGCCTGAATTTTACAAGCTCACTGCAGCACGCTGGATAGGAAAGGAGCCTAACATCATAAATTCAGAAATGGATTGAACTCCATTAAACCTCTAGGCCTGTCCTTTCTGCAGATACAGTAACACAGTTCTCTACGTACCAAGACAGTGGTTCCCAAACTACCTCTTTTGAACGGTCACTGGTCTCTCCATGTCACAAGCAGCCAAGAGTACTTATTAAAAACACAAACTCCTAGGTCTTGCCTTTAGATATTCTGATTTAATAGGTCTGTAGTGAAGCCACAAGTCCGTGTTTTGAACAGCCTCCTGAGGTGATTTGTAAGTGCAGCCATAGTTTAAACACCTTGTTCTAGGCCTGTCAGAAAAGGCCACTAAAAACAACCAAGGACTATGGCGAGGTTTTGTCTGGGCTGAGGTGGCTTGCTGAAAGGTGTTAACCACTGCAGCTGAGCAGGACCCTCTGGGCATCCTGAGCCTCCCTGGGAGACAGAGGCAGGGTTCTCGCCTGGGATAGAGGGTTTCTCAAGTCGGGGCAGCCTCACTTTCCTCCTAATCATCCACCTTGAGAGATGCAGGGCCTGGCTGGCTTCACAGCCTTCCCAGCACTCATTCCGTAAAGAAGTCAAATCTCTCCAAGAGAGAAGCACATTTCCAGGCCTTTTGATGATTTTTATCCCTGTGCCTCAACTGCTTCAGGCTGGGAGCATTGCAATGCATCAGCATGGGGGCCAGGGTCCTCATGGAAAAGTTCCTTCCGTCCCTCGAAGGCAACCTTTAGTCACAGTAACTGCCACTCCTTCCAGGTAGCTCAAACATCTCCTGTCATGTAGCCACGACATATCTCAGAGTTCATAAACTATCGATGTATAAATAGTGTCCCAACATATATATATGTATAATATGTACAAGTGTACTTCAAAATGTTTGCAGAAAAATGGAATTAAAAGATAATACGAATCTTTCTATGAACTTTTTGAAGTACCCTCATATAATATATATTCTAAAATCTTATGTGAAACTAGTGATTCCTTCTTTTTTTTAAATATCAGTTCTTCGCATGGAAAAAGAAGGCTTTTAACCAAAAATATGTGATTATATAAGATAATAACATGTGAAAACCTATGTAAGAGAATAACATGATTACCTATAAGGTAAAATACATGTTAACGAAGACGAAGAAAACAGACGAGGGGAAGAGAAACAGCATGTGCTTTTTACTCCAACATGTAAACATGTATTCCCAGCAGAAGCCAATTACAAGAGCCAAAAGGAAATTGTCAAGTTCTCCAAACTACACCCCTATCAACATCTTCTACCATGTGTCCAACCCCAACACGAATGTTCATTCCAATTCCTTCTTCAAACTTTAGTCTTGTATTTTAAATCCACTCAGTCCCCATCACATAAGCACACTGATATGAAAACCTCCTTTCTTAATGGAACTGGATGTTCCTTAAGTTTAGTCTCCCATCTTGAGGCTTCAATCCCACTGATGTCTATAATGTCCCCACCGTGGACATTCTTGAGTCATCTGCCTTCCTCCCAGCCAATCAGTGCCCTGGGTTTCCTTAGCAGAATTATCAACATCCTTGTACATTCGGTAGAGGAGCGGTCGTATTGTAAACACTGTCACAAAGGAGTGAGTAGAAACCAAAGGAGCTGAAACTTTATCAGCCCCGAGCTAAACTACTCATTGTCTCAGAGTTCAGATGTGGGTCATATTTCATTTTAGTTAAGCACTTCTTCATGATAACTAATTTTTGTTAAAGTAATTTACATTCATTTCCTCTTATTAGGTCATTTGCCCCTCCTTTAAGTCCTTTTAGGCTGTTAATCCATTGTTTTCTCTTGGGACCTATTTCCTTCAATTTCATACTTTTTGGTTCTCTAATATCCTGAAACAGTGACATTTCCAAAAGTGACTAACTTAATCTAAAATGTTACTCTTACATCAGAAGGATCATTTTCAGAAATGTCTTAAAACAGCTAGCTCCTTCCTTCAAATAAATCCTAATGCAGAAGCTTGAAGCATAAAATAGGTAAGAGTGGAGCACCTCTGTTTTCAAGGGTGAGAGAACCCAGGTAGATGGGCTTGTGCTTATTCTCAACCCCTGAGGTTGCTCAAAAGGACCTTTCCAGAAATCTAGGAATCTGTAGATCACATTTCAAAAATACCTGTGCTAAAAGAATCTGAATTCTTTAAATATCATATATATGTGTGTATGCATGTGTGTGTGTGTGTGTGTGTGTGTGTGTGTGTGTGTGTGTGTGTGTGTGTGTGTGAAACTTCTACCTTGATTTGTAGACCATGCCATGCCTGGATAGATCTAAATATTCAAAATTAATTGAGCATTGAATAAGTCAAATATATAATAAGTTTAAAAATACTGCAACATGGGCCGGCCCGGTGGCGCACTGGAGAGTGCGCCGCGAGGGTTCAGATCCCATATGGAGACCTGTTCCCGCTCACTGGCTGAGCGTGGTGCGGGCGCAACACTGAGGGTTGCGATCCCATTGCTGGTCAGTAAAAAAGGAAAAAAAAAAAAAATTACTGCAACAAAGAAGGGAGCCAAACCTAACACATGAAAGCTCAGAAGAAAAGTAGATACTGAAAAATAATAAAATAATTTCCAGAAGAACTAGAAGAAAATTCTGGGAACTAGTTGCCTAATGTTCCCAAAGATATAAAAAGGTATGACCTTTGTAAAACAAAAACAGTAAACTTTAATGAGGAATATGATAAAATGAAGAAAGATATGCAGAAGGAACTAGCTGAAATAAGAAAAAAGTACAAGAGAATCCAATATATTACAACAAAATTAAAATCTCCATTGAAGGAGGTAAGGAACAGAAGTGACATTGAACAAAACTGGAACAATGACACTGAAAACAAACCTTCTTTAAAAGCTATAACAGACAGAAAATGAAAACAAAAATTAAAATTATGACCAAAAAAATATGTTTTAAGAATAGGAAATAAATACCCAATCCAGGAATTAGTGTTTCAAAGAAAGAATTCAGAAATATTAGGACTCAAAAATAAAACAAACAAAAAACCAAGAAAGAAAGAAGAACATTTTTCTACAATAAAATATAGGAGTTCTGAGTCTATAAAACAGAGTTTACCATGTTCCAGGAAAAATTATTAAAATAGAAACCATTCCTAGACACAAAAGGACAGACTATTTTAATCATGTAGATAAAGAAAAATACAGTAAGATGGAAGAAGAAAAGTTTATCTGGAAAAGAAAAAATTCATGCTTGCCTGAGTCTTCATCACAGGTGTAAATTCCAGAAGAAAATGGAGGTGTGTCTGCAAGATTTTAAGAGAAAAAACATAGTGAACCAAAATTTCAAACTTATTCAACTTTTCTTTCACAAACAAAAGCAACAGAAAGAACTTCTTATGCAAGGATACAGCAAGAATGCCACAAATGTACCTTGATGGAAATGTCCTAAACTATGTTCTACAGCTAAAGCAGTTGAAAGAACATTCAAAATAAAAAAGCTCTGGTGTCCGTCTAAACAAATAATATGAAAAACAACCACAAAACCTGTTGCAAATATAATTTTAAAGTTCATTCAAAGCAAACATAAGACTGCCATGTATGGTATTTTGATGGGGTAAAAAACATGATTAACCCTCCTAATGAAAATAACTAAAACTGCTGGATAAAATATTTTTTTAACTTATTTTTAAATGCTCAACAAACTAATAGGAAAATAGACAATCCTCAGAAAACAAAAACTAAAGAAAACCAAAAAATGTAAAGGGTTAGGTGGAAAACTAAATCCGGCTTTGTTTTGAGGCAATTTCTGAATCCAGATGACCTGAGGCTTCTGTTCTTACAGGCTCAAAGGTTGCAGAGAGCAGAAGACAAAGTCACCTAAGATGGGTAATCTCATGGAAGACTGCCTGAATTACAAGTAGGTTCCCAAAGGGCTCCACATACATCGGTGTAAGAAGAGCAGAACCAAACTCACCTCACACACTAGGAAGATGGCAGAGAAGGCTGCCTGTTTGAAACCTTGGAGATGAGTAGAAGGTATACAAATTCATTTCACAAGCTGACCCCCACAGGAGTTTCAAATTTTAGTAACTGGATGATCCAACCTGAAGCTGAGAATTTAAAGTTGTACCACTGGTTTTCAGTGCCCCTAGGCTCCTGGAGGAAATAAAAGTAAACTCTTTTTGAATGAACCAACCTTCAACACAGGCTTCAAAGAATCTTTACTAAAAAAAGTTCCAAGAACCACGAGCAGCTTACAGTCAAAAAATTACAAAATATGTAAGAAAGAAGTTGCCATAAGAGAAAGCCTGTAATAATAATAGACAACAAAACCAGACCTCCAAAAAAGTTCAGATATTGGGATTATTAGACATAGAATATGAAAAAGTATGTTGATTTAAAATATTCAAAGGAGGGCCGGCCCAGTGGCGCACTGCTACAGTGCGCCACTTGGGAAGTGCGGCGGCGCTCCCGCTGAGGGTTCGGATCCCACATACAGACCGGTTCCCGCTCACTGCCTGAGCGAGGGGCGGGAGCAGCGCCGAGGGTTGCGATCCCGTTGCCGGTCCCGGTCCGGTACGGGCGC
>NW_007734197.1:49843-57420 GCF_000696425.1 Galeopterus variegatus | reverse complement strand
GCGCCGAGGGTTGCGATCCCGTTGCCGGTCCCGGTCCGGTACGGGCGCGACACTGAGGGTTGCGATCCGTTGCCGGACATAAAAAAAGACCAAAAAATAAATAAATAAATAAATAAAAATAAAATAAAATAAAATATTCAAAGGAATAAAGTGTTTAAAGTTTGATCAAAGAGCAAGAAACTATCAAAATAAGCATATTTAAAACAGAGCCGAATTGGGCTCCTAGTAGCAAAAAATAAATAAATAAAATCATTGAAATGAAATAGATTTCATGAAGTAGTTGAGCCAGAAGATTAGACACAGATGAAGGCATTAGAAGAATATTAGATAGCCGTGAAGAATTAACTCAATGTGCTGCTTAAAGAGACAAAAATATGGAAAACAGGAAAAGGAGGTTAAGACATGGCAGATAAACTAGAAGTTTAACATATGTGGAATTGAAGTTGCAAAAGGAAGGGAGAAATAGAATGGGGAAGAGATAACATCTGAATAGATAATGACTAATAATTTCTCAGAACTGATAGAAGAAACTAATACACAGGTCCAGTGAATCCCAGGCAAGATGCATCATAATAAACCCATACCTAGATTCATCATAATGAAATAGCAGCATATTAAAGACCAGGAGAAGATTTTTCAAATAGGAGCCAGAGTGGAAAGACAAATTAGTGCCAAGGGAGTGATAATGCTAACTGACATCTTAACAGCAAAAATGGAAGCCAGAAACAGCAAAATAATACCATCAAAATGATGAGAGAAAATAACTCAACATAGCACAGTATGCCCAGTGAAAAAAGATTTCAAGAGCAAGAGCAAAATAAAGGCATTTTCAGGCAAAGCAAAAATTGAGAATTTACCACAATTAGACCATCATTAAAGAAAATTCTAGGGCCGGCCCGGTGGCGCACTGGATAGTGCGCCTCTTGGGAAGCGCGGTGGCGCTCCCGCCCGAGGGTTCAGATCCCACATACAGACTGGTTCCCACTCACTGGCTGAGCAAGGCGCAGGAGCAACACCGAGGGTTGCGATCCCGTTGCCGGTCCCGGTCCAGTACAGGGGCGACACTGAGGGTTGCGATCCGTTGCCGGACACGGAAAAAGACAAAAAAAAAAAGAAAAGAAAATTCTAAAACAGAGTTTTCCAATAGAAATATAATATAAGCAATATGTAAGTTGAAATGCTCTAGTAGCCACATTTTTAAAAGCAAAAAAACCAGGTAAAATGAACTTCAGTAATAATCTATTTAACCTGCTATATCCAAAATATTATCATTTCAACATGTAATCAACATAAAAATCATTAATGAGGGCTGGCCCGGTGCTCACTCGGGAGAGTGTGGTGCTGATAACACCAAGGCCACGGGTTCGGATCCCGTATAGGGATGGCCGGTTAGCTCAATGGGTGAGCGTGGTGCTGACAACACCAAGTCAAGGGTTAAGAAAAAACAAAAAAATCATTAATGAGATATTTTGCATTTTTTGTAGTAAGTCTTTGAAACCCAGAATGTACTTTACATTTACAGCAGATCTCAATTTGGACTAGTAATATTTCAAGTGCTCAATATCCCCATGACTCACGGCTACCATACTGGTCAGCCCCGTGCTAAAGGATATACTTCCGATGATTCCAAGCAGAAGGGCTGAGATGCAAGAAAAGTGATGAGAAAAGCAAGTGATAAAGATAAGGGTAAACCCAATGCTCCTTAGGAACATTACCAAATAAAACAATAACATTTATATTGGAAACTGGAAATTAGGAAAAGGTTTAATCAGATTCTGTTTAAATAGTTCTGGGCAAATCCACTTCATGAGGATGTTGTGTGCTTCATACTGCATCACATTAGGAGGTAAACAACATCTTGTCAATGACAGCAAGACTGAATCAAGGTGAAACAGTCAAATCCCTCAATCACAAAGTTACGTTTTTCCTGATTTTTACCAAAAATCAATCTGTGGGGTGAGACCTCGGAAGAAGAAACAAATATAAAGTCTCTGAGACAAAGGTGTAGCTGGTGTATTTGAGAACTAGTAAGGAGTAATATTTCCTATAGTGTAGCCCTTGACTAAGTGGTTATCTGTTGAGAATCATTTACCTATTAACAATTCTTTTCAAAGGAAAATATCAAAATCACTAGATGAATTTTTTTAATTATTGAGAAGCATTTAATCAGAATTAATCAATAATCCCTATAGCAAACAACTATTGGTACTAGACCCAGATCCCCTCGAAGCCCTTCAGCCGTTTCTTTGCACCCACCCTACCCCAAGATTTTCTGTGCTTTTGCTCCCATGGGCTCATACCTGTGACTATCTTCAGAAGACTGCACTCAGCCACAGATGCCACTTTGCCCACCTGTGCAGTGAGTTAGAAGCATCTGAGAGTCTGAGACCCCTGTGGGGCTCTTAGCCAAGGACTGACTTATGGAAGCTCAGCTCCTTCGCCTCAAGGGGAGACATATTCTGAGCTATAATTTAATCTCCATTGTCCCTCTGTATGATAGACCTAGGGCTACAACTTTGCCTGAAACTATACTCTTGCTTAGATTCCTTTCACTGATCCTCTCCCTTACTCCCTTACCTGTTTCTCCTGGTAGCAATTCTCTAATATCATTTGCACATAAATCCTCGATTCAGTTTCTCCTTCTGGAGAAACTAATAAAAGACAATCCCTAATTCTGAATGCCACATTACATCCAGAATGACAGATACAATCTGATTCCATACACTCATATGCAAAACTAAACATGCACAGGAATCCTTTCTACTTTCCTTTGAAGTCATTGGGTTTTATTAGTATAAACAATAATAATAGGCTGGTCGGTTAGCTCACTCAGTAGAGAGTGGTGCTGATAACACCAAGGTCAAGGGTTGGGATCTCCGTACCAGCCAGCCACCAAAACAAAAACAATAATTTATTGGGAGTAGCCCAAAGCTGATCCATGAGTGGCATATACCAGTCAGGGAAAAATACCATACACATAGTGTTAAGTCATTCTCATACATGCAGGATTAGCATTATTATTGAAAACTTGGGTGTGCTTCGCTTTTCTAGATGGGCAAAACTTCCATGGTTCTTGAATACAAGCAAATGGGTCACTGTTTCTAAAGACTGAATGTGGCACTTATTGTTTCAGAGACAATGGGCCCAGTGTTTGGAGCTCAGACTACATGTTTCAAAGGGAATCTTTGTCTGCTTAACATGAAAAAATTAGACTCTATATAGGAAAAAGAGCAGTCCAGCAGCCTTCACTGGAAGAAAGCAGCCCTGACAGTGTTAAGTTACAACTGTTGAATAAAGCTGTAGGTAGCCATTGAGTAATACAAGCCAGAGACTTTTGAGAGGGGCTAAGAAACCAGTAAAGAGAAGCAGCCTTTCACCTTCCTTTAATCATTTTTAGTCACTGAGAAATTCTTTTTACAACTATGTAAATGCTTTTCAAGCACATTTCTACAAAAAGTTTTCATAAACAAAACTTCTCCCCTCTTTAAATACTTACAAATATAATACATGACGGTTTGAAGCTCAGCAATTAATGTAGAGAACCCTCATGGTGTTGCACTTCACAGATTTTTAAGAAATATTTTGGAAATTGCTGATGTTCAGCATTGTCCTTTAGAGGGCTTACAAATATAATACATGACGGTTTGAAGCTCAGCAATTAATGTAGAGAACCCTCATGGTGATGCACTTCACAGATTTTTAAGAAATATTTTGGAAATTGCTGATGTTCAGCATTGTCCTTTAGAGGAAAAAAATGGATAAACATATATATAGACACGTATGTATGTGTGTGTATTTATATATAAGTACACACATATGTATATCAACAACGTAAATGAGTCATTAATAAAACATTTCTCTAACCTTAGACTAATAGTGTAACTTTGTGCTGTTGAGCAGGACAAAATACACCTATCATATATAACTGGTGTGTCCAGGAACACTAAAAAGTGATTGGCCACGCAAATGGGCATTCCCAAAGCCAGTGCCAGAGTACCTCACAGAGGTCCCCACTAAACTAAAGTTGTCTTATTAGAACCAATTAAGAGAAGGACTGGTTTCAGCTCCTATAGAAGCATCCATTTATAGGCAGATAATTAACGTGCTAATTAAAATCACTCATCTCTATTCATCCAGCAAGGCCTCTAAGGGTATCAAATGAGCTATGATGCCTTCTTCTAGTCTTAGATATTGTGTGTTCTTTAATACACTCCATTTTTATAATCCATACGTCTCTCCCCAACACTTCTAGAAATACTTTAATTATATTTTTTTAGAGTAAAAGGTAATAATTCCAGAAGACAGGGGAAAAAATTCTCTTAAAACATAATGTTCTAAACACTAAATACATCAAAATCCGCATAGGAAATCAGTATGTGGCAAACTCTGTGTTTTTAGAATCTTAGAGTGATTTGGTTACAAAAAACTTAAATGCCTGCATATTAAAACTCGCATTTAAAAAAGCCAAAAGGTAAATAGAAGATTGGAAGAAATTCACAACTGAGATTACAGACAAAAGTTTTATTTTCCTAATATATTTAAATATCAGTAAGGAAAAGACTGAGTCCAGCTAAAAACAGGTAAAGGATATGAAAAGACAGTTCACAGAAAAAAATGAAAATGGCTCTTAAAAGGTGACTACTGTCTCTCATAATAGACGTGTTCACTGAAACTGCACTGAAATATTTTTACCTATCAGATCATGAATGATCAAAACATAAATGATGCTGAAGAATACAGGCTTTGGAGATAAGACTGTGTGTTTACGTGTGTGTTGATGAGAGCGGGCACACGCGGATCTTTAGAGAGAAAGGACAGATCGATCCTCTACAGAAGGATATTTAGCTTTATAGCCATTATAAATGCACAAAGACTTTGACTGGCAATTCCTTCTAGTCATTTATCCTAAAGATATACCCCACATGTGTGAAAAGATCATATCTACATTCCTATTCACATCTATTGTTCTGTCTATATATCTATCCACTCTCAATAGAAAGATACCAAGGAACGTACCAGAAGCTGCCTCCTGGCAGGGCAATTTCTAGTGGATTGTGAGGAAGAGAGGGAAACTTCTTCCTTTATATCCATTTATATTCATTTGTACCTCTTGAACTTTGAGCCCTACTACCTTTTCAAAATTTGTTTTTCATATAAAATGTTTTAAGTTAAGAAAACCTATTTTTATTACAATTTCCTTTTTTTTTTAACTTTCCCTTCATGAGAGTAAAAAATTAAAAACTTTTTCTATTTTTCTAAGTGTGTATATTTATGGGGTACAATGTGATGTTTTCATATATGTATACATTGTGGAATGATCACATCAGGCTATTTAAAATATCCATTACCTACAATATTTTTTTTCTTTGTGGTACGAACATTTAAAGTTGTCACTTTCAGCTATCTTCGGATATACATTATTCTTAACTATAGTCACCATGCTCTGCACTGTATCTCCATAACTCATTCCTCCTATCTAGCTGAAACTTTGTAGCCTTTGGCCAATGTCTCCCCTTTCCCCATCTACCTCTCCCCACCCCCAGCCTCTGGTAATTACTTCCATGAGTTTGACTTTTTTTTAGATTCCACATATGAGTGAGATCATATGGTATTTGTCTCTCTGTGCCTGGCTTATTTCACTTAGCGTAATGTTCTCTAGGTTCGTGCATTTTGTCGAAAATGACAGGAGTTCCTATTTTTTTAAAGGCTGAATAGTATTTCATTGTGTGTGTACACCACTCATCCATCATTCATTGATGGGCACTTCAGTTGTTTCTGTCTCTTGTTATTGTGAATAATATTGCAATGAACACGGAAGTTCAGATATCTCTCTGACGTACTGATTTCATTTCCTTTGGACATATACCCAGTAGTGGGATTGCTAGATCATATGGTAATTCCATTTCTAGTTTTTTGAGGAAACACCATACTACTTTCCAAAATTGCTGTACTTCATATAAATTTTTTAAAGCACTATATTCTAAGCATAAATATGAAACACTAAAGAAATATAGGCTGCACTTCTATTATTTGATTCATTTCTTTCATCCAAAGCCATTCACAAAACTTTGATTAAAATACTCTGGAGTGTATCATGCATTATAAATAGCTCAAATTTATTCTAGGTTTTGGATGGTAGATACGCTTTTCTTTTGACACCATATTGCGAGAGATGTGCATCCCCCTTTTTAGTATTTTCTTTGCCTTTGTGATACTTTTCCAGGGTGATGTGGAAACACACAACAGTGCAGCAGTTGGGCTCTACTGTTTCTGTCTGTTACATCATCGCTGGTCTTAAGTGGATGTAAGAGGGAGCACACTAGATCCCATTGAATACTTTGCCAACTTGGCCGCTTTACATTAGTGCATCACTTAATCCTTACAAAGCCTCTATGATGAAGATATTACTATCTTCATCAATCCGAGACTCAGGGAATCAAGTACATTGCCCAAGAAAGCCCTAGGACTAGCAACCTGCTGGGCTGGGATGCAAACCCCAGTATATCTGGTGTCTCGGTAGGGAGTGGACATCAGTTCAATGAGAGTCAAATATAACTAGTTGTACACAGCAATTACATTAAAAAGTATTTATTTTCAATACTTCCAAATTAAAGTTAATGAGGGCATATTCTCAAAATATTTGTAAAATGATATACTTGTATTAAGTGTAGACAGAAAAAACAGACTTAGATCTGAGTCTATTAAAAGATCAAAAATAAATGTAAAAATCTTTTGAGGTTCAGTTTAAATAATGAAAATAACTTAAATGCAACATTAGCTTCACCAATAAAAAAACTCAAATCATCCTAATCAATTTTTTTTTTTAAATTTTGCAGTGGTATATCACAATGTGGTCAAATATTTGTGGCTTATTGTATCCCAAATTAGCACACTGAATTCTCTGCTGGATGGATTTAGGGGTTTAGGTTTACTTTTCAGTATCTGGCTTAAAAGGAAAAAGGACTCTCCATCACAGCAGGCATCAAACTTGAGAGAAATAGCAGGAAGGACTTAGAACGTGAATTCTTTCTCAGTCCCAAGAGAGATGCTGTTCTAGCAACACTGGGGTCAGAGGGCTGGGCACTGCTGGGGCAGGTCACGTGGCTAATTTGGGGTGAACTCGTTTTGTGAAGAAACAGATAATTTCTAGCTATTAGGCTGCCGTTCCTGTAACTTTTTAACAACAGTTAAATCCATTCCATAATGACAAGTAACAGAAAAGAACATTTTAAATAAACTACAGACGAATGAAGTTTTCCCCTGCATCCTTAGGAATATTATGAGCATCTTACAAAAGGGGTCATATCCTTTTTCTTTCCTTGGTTGCTACAACTGTGGTTTGTATATTGGCTGTATTACAAATGTGAATTTATAACTCAAAAAGCGCCCCCAAAAAAGAACAGTACTCCTTCACAAATATGCATTTTTCTTTCCTCAACCTTCAACAAGCACTGTTTTAAGTCATCATTTTTTCTCCACTGGAAGCAAAATCCACACGTCTTTCTCATATCCTACTGCTAGCACAGAAGGTGAAATTCTGACATAAACGAAGAGTTTCAAGTTCAGCATTAATATAA
>NW_007734197.1:47347-49361 GCF_000696425.1 Galeopterus variegatus | reverse complement strand
TCTTTCTCATATCCTACTGCTAGCACAGAAGGTGAAATTCTGACATAAACGAAGAGTTTCAAGTTCAGCATTAATATAAAACAAACACTGCTGAGGGTGTTTATAACTCAACAGTGCCCCCTGGTGTGGCTATAAGAATTAGCATAAGCCCAAGATCCAAAATAAACCACGCTGGAGAAAAGCAAATTACAAGACATAAGTGAATTTATCCTTTTAAACTATCGAGGAATTTGTCGTTTGGGGCAAACCTATTTACTTCATCAATATACATATGTTATTTTCAATTAATAGTAGGGCATTAAAATAATCATATTCAGGTGGGAGGAAATGGCATCGAGGTGTGTGAAAAGAGAAAATGCAAAGTACAGATATGCATTTTGAAAGAAAGAGGAGAAAGAGGAGGGAAATGGACTCTTATTGCTTCCAGAGCACACCAGCTAGAAGTAATATCAAGAACTTGGGTAATAATAATATGGCATTTTTCTCTGAGTCAATGTCCAGTTCTGTTAGTTTCCTCATAAGACAGCTCATGTCATCAAAGTTCTTCTTGGCCACCTGCTACCATTGGGGACCTGTGGCCACCAGTGCTCTTCAGTTTTCTATGCAATAACTGGTGCTTTTGTTCCATCAATGCCATTGAAGTTGGAAATCAATCTTCTTTGCTTAAATGGTCATACCTCTTTCCAGAAGCTTCTGATCTGAGAATTTACAATATTTGGAGATCATAAAAAGAAGTACAACCAACACATTCAACCCACTGCACATCAGAAATATTTTTAAAAACAATAAAAATAATACAGATTAAAAGATAATACAGTACAACAACTATTTACATAGCATTTACATTGTATTAGGCATTATAAGTAATCTAGGGCTGGCCAGTTAGCTCACTTGGTTAAAGCCTGGTGCTGATAACGCCAAGGTTCAGGGGTCAATCCCTATTCCAGCCAGTCACCAAAAAAAAAAAAGGGAAGGAAGAAAGAAAGAAAAAAAACAATCTAGAGATGACTTAAAGTACATGGGAGGATGTGTGTAGGATATATGCAAATACTATGCCATTTTATATAAGGGACTTGAGCATGCACAGATGGGTTTTGGTATCCGCAGGAGTCCTGCAACCAATTCCCCTTAGATACTGAGGGATGACTGTAATGCTGTGAAGCCAGACAAAAAGATATCCAACCAAGCACTGGCTAACGACCATAGAACAGGTAATGTTTAAAAGAATTCTCCCTGACTGAACACAGTTGATGTCCCAAGATGAAGCATCTTCATGCATTTCTACGCTCATGTATTCATTCACTTCTTACTTCACCAAGAATTTATGTAGACTTCTAATCCTCTTTTAGTTTGCATTCTCTTGTTCTCAACATTCCCTTCATTATTTTTCCAGAAGCTTCTGGAAAGACTTCTTTGATCAGTATTCTAGTCACATAGGTTTCATCGTGACTCCTATTTGGAAAAAGATCAACAATCTAAATTACATGAGAAGAGAAATCTAGATCTGATAGAATAAGGGAAACACTCATAGTTACACACTAGTTGTAAATTAATGTCAGAATTTGACTGGATATGAGTTATAGTTCATTGTATATAATTCTGTTTAAGTTGACTAATAGATTATATATATTTCTCTTTCCATTTTTGCTCTTCAAAAAGTTTTCAATAAAGACTCCCCCCATGGACTGCTTTGGAAATATATTTAGATGAGGTCAGCTGCACTTGTCTATATACTCAACATTACATTTTATAAAGCGGGGAAGGGGGACAAGTAAACTGACCCATTTAATAGAATCAATTCTTACTTGTGTGTATTCTCTATATCATAAAACCACAAAGCACAATACTAAAAGACCCCCAGCAGTTTTCTTTTTTGTGTGTGTGTGTCTTTTTTTTTGTCTTTTTTCGTGTCCGGCAACGGATCGCAACCCTCAGTGTCGCACCCGTACCGGACTGGGACCGGCAACGGGATCACAACCCTCGGTGTTGCTCCTGCGCCTCGCTCAGCCAGTGA
>NW_007734197.1:34601-46347 GCF_000696425.1 Galeopterus variegatus | reverse complement strand
TTTTTTGGTTTTTTTCCTTTTTGTCTTTTTTTCGTGACCAGTAAGGGGATCGCAACCCTCAGTGTTCTGGCCGTACCAGGGCCAGCAACGGGATCGCAACCCTTGGTGTCGCGCCCGCACTGTGCTCAACCAGTGAGTGGACTGGTCTCTATATGGGATCCGAACCCTCAATGGGAGCGCCGCCACGCTCCCAAGTGCCCACTCTACCGAGTGTGCCACCGGGCCGGCCCCTAGCATCTGTTTTGTTTTGGGGTTTTTTTTCCTGGTGGTTTGGGGTTGGTTTTTTGTTTTGGGTTGGAGGGGGGAGAGTTGTTTTTGGATTTTGGTTTTTTTAAACCACTCTGCACCAACTCTCAGAATTGGTTCCCTGGGGGAAGGGGAGGGATTGGACAAGGGGCATAAAGAATAATTACAATTTGTAACTATATATGCTAATAATACTGATTTGATCAACATATTTCAATGTTGAACCCCCCAAATATGTATAATCAATCTTGATTCAATAAAAAAAAAAAAATTGGATTCCCTGGCAGCCATCTCTGAGTTGGAGATTAGTATGCGAAGAGTTAATTAGGGAGTACTCTCAGATAGACACCTAGGGAACAGAAGGGATGGTAAAAGAGCAAGATCAGGCAGAGGGAGAAGTTGAGCAGTGAAACAATATCAAGAGAAGACGTAGCTGAGTCTCTGAGAAGTTCCAAAAGTTGGACTATCCCTTCAGAACTGTCCCAAGTTGGAGCAAAGTTGACAGACTTTTATATCCCCCTGTTGACCAGACATTCAATATGAACCACCTGGGAAGAGGGCATGACCTTGTCAAGAGAGCTGTCTTCAGTCAAGGCAATCCCTGATGGCATCTGAGAGCAGACTATCTGTTGGCCACACTCCCCACCATGGGAAGTCCTTCATTTCTGACGGGGATTCTGATCACAGCATCACAGCATCCACACAAGAGCTCAGATACATGCAATGCCCTATATAGGTCCTTGTCTCAGTACGTATAATTTTTTTAATTAAAACAAATAGCAATATGGAACAAAAATCTGAAATACCAACACGGGAGATGACAAAGAAGGAAAAACATACGTTAAAGAGATCATCTTGTTAAGGGGAAGAATGTCCTGGTAGACTGAATTATTATTCCAACTGTTCTCTCTCTCTCTCCAGAAACAGGATTACGCATCCACACTGTTATATAATTTTGCAGTGCCCTCTCCTCTCAATGTGGTGGAGAAAAGTTCCTGACCCCTTGACTCTGTGCTAGACAATGTGACTTGTGAGTAGCTGTGAATCTGAGACTTGAAAAGACCCAAAGCCTAAGAGAAAATACCCAAAGATACAGGAATACTAACACTAGGGGCTCACTAAGGAAATGGCCCAGCCAGATCACCCTTCCCCGGAGGTTATCAACAAGCCCTGTCTTCATATGAGGAGTTTTTTGTTATATCTTAAATATGAGCAGACAGCCAAGGATCACCAGACATTTTGCAAAAGCATTTAACATGAAAAACAAACCAAACTGCTGGTGTGTGATAGGAAGAGTAACATCTTTTCCTCACCCATCACAAGATTTATGGCTGAGAACCATATAAACAAAGACAGATTAACAGGAGAAAAGCATAGAGATTTACTTAACGTAAGTTTTACATGACACTGGAGTCGTCCGAAATGAAGACCCAAAGAAACAGAGAAAACTGTACTTTTATAGACAGTCATAAAAGTATGATCGGAAGACAAAAGGGCATGATTTCCTGCTAATAACCTGGGGGTAACTCAGCAAGGCCTGTTTGTTCAGATTCTTTTCTATGTTCTATGTCACATTCCTCTCCTCTGGGTATAGAGAGGACCCTGGAATGAAGATCTTATGAGCTACTTTTTTTTTTTTTTTTTAATTATGAGCTACTTTAGAGGAAGGTCAGAGAATTCTTTTATGGCCCACTTCAGGGGAGAATGCCAGCAGAAGATAAGAGATCTTCCTGCTCCTGCTGTTTTCTCAAATGCCACGGTGGGATAGCGTGTCTTGAACCCTGTCAAAAAAAAAAAAAAGGAAAAAAAGCAAATCAGAGGAATCAGAAATTATGCAGGTAGAAAGGGTATTTTCAGAGAAGTAAAAGGAGATATTGCATCCCTGAAATATGAAGTCCCATCTAGGACTTTGTGAGGAATAGATATTCTCATCTCCCACCCCTAACCTATTGAATAGAATTTCTAGGGTAGGGCTGCGGAATCATGTTTTCAAAACGTCATTACTAGTGTATTAGTTTGCTAAGGCTGCCATCACAAAATACCAACTCTGGGTGGCTTAAACAACAGAACTTTGTTTTCTCACAGTTCTGGAGACTAGAAGTCCAAGATCGAGGTGCCAGCAGGTTTGGTTTCTTCTAGGGCTTCCCTCCCTCCCTGGCTCTCAGACAGCTGCCTTCTCACTGTGTCCTCACATGGTCTGTTCTCTGTGAGCATCTCTTGTGTCTGTGTGTGTCCAAATTTCCTTTTCTTATAAAAACACCAGAGGGCTCACCCTAATGGCCTCAATTTAATCACCTCTTTAAAGGCCCTATTTCCAAATACAGTCACATTCTGAGGCACTAGGGGTCAGGGCTTCAACACATAAGTTTTGGTAAGGCATAATTCAGCCCATAACACTAGGTGATTCTCAAACACAGTAAAGTTTGAGAACTGCTATGGCATAAGAAAAGTCTAGGGAAATATATACCAAACTGATTGGAGGAATTAATTCTGGAGGTGAAGCTGGGGTGGGTGGGAATACGGTCAAAGGAGAATTATGCTAAAGCATAATTTTTACAAGAATGTATCTGTTAATTGCTTGCACAATTTAAAAATACAACAAAACAGAAGCCCAGCTCACTGAAAAACAGCATGTGGTTCATTACCGTGCCCTCTGACCTGGCCAAGAAGTCAGATGAAAAGAAGGAAGCTGCCGAACCTCAACAGCGACCCAGAAAGGGACATGAAGAAAACAGAGATGCTGTCACAGAACCACAGGTAGCAGAGAAAAAAAGAGGAGGAGGGCTTTGAGATGAAGAGAGCTGCTACTCGAGCTCTCAGTGGCATCCCGGCCTCTCACCCCAATGGCACTGACATCCACATTATCAACCTGTCACTCACCTCTCATGGTCAAGAGCTGTTCAGTGACACCAAACTGGAATTCAGCTCAGGCTGTTGTTATGGCCTCACTGGCTTAAATGGAATTGGAAAGCTGCTCTCTGCTATTAGGAAACGTGAAGAACCCAGCCCCAAGCACATCGACATTTACTATCTGACTCACGAAATGCCCCCTAGTGACGAGACACCCTTGCAGTGTGTGATGGGAGTCGACACAGAGCAGGCCATGCTGGAGAGGGGGGCTGAGAGGCTGGCTCACAAGGACATGGGGTGCGAGGAGCTCATGGGGCTCTAGGAGCTCCTGGAGGAGCTGGAGGCCGGCAAGGCGGAGACGAGGGCCTCACGGATCTTGCACGGACCAGGTTTCACACCTGCTATGAGCAAGAATCTAACAGACTTCAGCAAGGGCTGGAGGGTGGGGGTGGCCCTTGCCAGAGCCTTCTTCATTCAGCCCATCATGTCGCTCCTGGACAAGCCCACCAACCACCTGGACCTAGATGCTTGTGTGTGGCTGGAAGAACAACTAAAAACTTTAACACATCCTGGTCCTCATCTTCCTGTCTGCATTGACATCATTCACATGCACAAAGAGAAACTGAGGTATTATACAGGTCTTTCTGATCAGTACGGGAAGACCTGGCTGGAGCTGGAGAAGAACCGGATGAAGAGGTTTCACTGGGAGCAAGATCAGATTGTGCACATGAAGAACTACATTGCTAGTCATGGTCATGGCAGTGCCAAGTTGGTCTGGTACATCCAGAGCAAAGAGAAGACGCTACAGAAAATGATGGCATCGGCACTGATGGAGAGGGTCATGAGCAAGAAGAGTCATTTTATTTCCTACCATGTGGCAAGATCCCTCCACCCATCACTATGGGGCAGAATGTGAGCTTCAAATATACAAAAGAGGAGACTTGCATCTACAATAATCTAGAATTTGGTATTGCCCTCAACACACAAGTGGCTCTGGTAGGGCCCAGTAGAGTAGGGAAGTCAACTCTTCCGAAGCTGCTAACTGGAGAGCTACTACCCGCAGAAGGGAAGATCTGAGAACCCTCTCATGTCAAGATAGGGAGTTACCATCAGCATGTACAAGAGCAGCTGGACTTAGATCTCCAGCCTTTTGGGGACATGACAGAGTGCTACCCAGAGATCAAAGAGAAGGAAGAAACAAGGAAGATCATTGAGTGATGTGGTTTCCCTGGGAAATAACAGAAGACCCCAATCTGGAATCTGTCGACGGGCAGAAGTGCTGAGTGTGCCTGGCCCAGCTGGCCTCGCAGAACCCCGACATGCTCTTCCTGGACGAGTCCACCAATCGCCTGGATATTGGAACCATCGATGTGCTGGCAGATGCCATCAATGAGTTTGAGGGTGGGACGATGCTGGTCAGCCATGATTTCATACTCATTCAACAGACTGCACAGGAAATTTGGGTATGTGAGCAGCAGTCACCACATGGCCTGGGGACATCCTGGCCTGCATGGAGCAACTCAAATCCAAGCTGGTAGATGAGGAGCCCGAGCTCACCCAGAGGCCTTACAATGTGTGAGATTTGGGTATGTGAGCAGCAGTCACCACATGGCCTGGGGACATCCTGGCCTGCATGGAGCAAATCAAATCCAAGCTGGTAGATGAGGAGCCCGAGCTCACCCAGAGGCCTTACAATGTGTGAGCCCTCTGCCCAGGCTTGGGTCAAGAGCTCCATCTGGGGACTAGGAGCTGCTACCCTGGCCAGCGGCTCAGCACAGGACCCTGGGGCTACATTCCTGCATTGCTGCAATACTGCTCCTCCAGCCTCTGCGCTCCCCTTCCACCTGCCTTAGCTGTGCTGTTATCTACAGCTGGACAGCACCTGTCCATTTCCTAGCCTCCTTCCAGTTTCACTTGTCCATGTCTGGACTCAGCTGGCTGTTTCCTCCAGCCCCTTGCTGGCTACCTTACCCTGAGAGTGAGGAAGCCAGAGGCATCTGAGGCTTAGCCCAAGGGCCCAAGCGTTGGATTTAGCCTGTGAAGGAGCTTAGGATCCTCATTTTCTGAGTTTTGGTGATGCTGGAGGAATAAGCCCCAGCCCCCCACCCCATTCCTTTTTGCTTCTGGTTTGGAGCTCTGGACCAGAGCCTTAGTCCTGGTCAGTTTTTAAGTAATTATTTAATAGTGTAACTTTAAGACCTGCGTGACATCTACAAAGCATCCAATAAAGAGGAAACTATGGTCCCTATAAATAAAAAAAATACAACAGAACATGAATTTTTTTCAAGGATAATATACTTGGGAAATATTTACATAAAATATGTCATAGCCCCTATTTTTAATCAATGTCCCTCTTAAATAGTAATGCTATTCTCCAGATGTAAATTCCATCTGTTACTAACTTTTGCCTGTGGCTGAAAGACAACAAATACTAGAAGGGAAATTAAAAAGGATTTTGATGAGATACTGAAATCCTCCTCCTTGAAGCACAGGCAGCAGATAATATGATACTGGAAGTAGCCTCCTATGGACTATTTGGAATAATTACTAAAGTAGGTGGTACATACTATTTTAAATTAACAGACACTGTGGACATAGTTCTGACCAATGCAGAATAGAATGGGACTAGGCTTGACTTGTTCTGAGCCCTCTGCTACTATTAATACAATGTTGGGGAATCTTTGTTCCCTTACAGTGGAACAAGAAACAGCACAAAGACACAGGGAAATGTTTTAGTTAATCTGCAGGCCCACATGAGGCAGGGAAATGGAAGATGAGGAAAGAAGCTAGAGTCACACTGGGAAGGGCTTCCTTGCTCAGGGAGCAGTAAACGCGTGGCCCCACTTCACCTAGCCTGCCTCTCATTCCAAGTGCTCCACCAGCCTCTCAGAGGACCCTCCCCTGACCTTCTGGGAGAAGCAGCCACTTGGCTTAGCTCTCCAAACACAACGAAAGCATGCCTTTGTTGACAAGATGTACTAAACCAAGACAGTCATGATGTTTTTCTTTCTCTTCAGCATCTCAATTCTTCATCATGACGCTATTCCCACTACATCAAGAACAAGTCACAAACTAATCCTCACTGCTCTGGAGGGAGCTGGGTTTCATGGGGCTTCATGACAGCTTAGAACCCAAGAGGTGCTGCTGCCCTGGAAGTATGCACAGGTTAAACAAGACACCGTGGGACTCAGCCCCGCGGGTAGACAGTAGGTTAGGAGCAAGCTTGTGAAAATACAACTGAGACTCATTAGTAAGAGAACTTTCTTCTCAAAGTTTTCCAAGGGGGATTTGAAGTGCCTTCAAAGTGAAATTGGTTTCTCCTCTTCAGGGACAATGAAATATCGAGAGGGAGGGTGGTTCAAAGTGTCATAAGAGAGCCTGTATTAGTCCGTTTCTGTTGCTTATAACAAAATACCTGGAACTGGGTAATTTGTAAGAAAATGAAATTTATTGCTTACTGTTTTGGAGGCTGGGAAATCCAAAGTCCAGGGAACATATCTGGTGAGGGTCTTCTATGGTGGTGGCTTTACAGCAACACAGGATATCATATGGCAGAAAATGGCTGAGCAGAAAGAGCTGACCTCAGCTGGCTCCTTTTAAACCCATCAGAACCATGGCCACCATTAATCTATCAACTATTACTCAGTGAACAGATCAATTCATTCATTAGGCATGGTCCTCACAATCCAATCATCTCTTCAAGGCCCCACCTTTTAATTACCATAATAGGATTTCCCGTTCTCCCAGTTGTCACAGTGGGGATCAAGCTTCTAATACATAAAACATGGGGGACACAATTCAGTCTTTATCAGGGTCCAAGGAAGACTATTACTCTCAAGTTTAAGAAATTTGCTCTATTTTATATGTTGCAAATACTATGAAGTTTCACAGGGAGAGAAGAGTGATTAAAAATAATGTTTCTATCGGAAAGAATTGATTTTGCTCCAGAACTAGGTCCCTCAAAATATGGCCCTTAAACTACCTGCATGAGAATCACTTGGAATGTTTACAAAAGTGCAGATTCCTAGGTCCCATTCCCAGATCTATTGAATCAGAATTACCGAGAATGAGGCCCAGGAGTCTTCGTGTATAACAAGCTCCACAAGTGTTGCTGTTTACACTAAAGCAGAGAAAGCCAGAAAATAAATGTCTGGGCTTCAGCAGTCTACAAAAAATAATCTATGCAATTCCTTCTACCTAGTTGTAAAGCTGCACAATTACGCCAGTTGTCAAGTAAGACAAATAACTAAAGCCAAAATGTTTCGTTATTTTATTTATACTAAATTTCCATTTATATTGTCAGAGATAGGGCTCAGACCCTTCACACGCCATCATACAGACTGGGTCACCAGACCCATCACACACCAGGCTGGGCCCCCAGACCCCTTGCATGCAGGTCCACGCTAGGTAATTGGGAAAGATCCCAGGAGGCGTTGGCAGATGACATGAGCTCAGTCCTCAGCAATGGCAGGAGCCGCTTACAGGTCTGGTGGTGGCAGCAGCCTCTCAGAGGGTGCTGGGGGCACTGGCAGCAAAAGCTTACAGCAACCACCTCTAGCAGCAGCCTCCCATGCCGGCCCCCCCCATCCCCCCGAAAGGGCATCCTGGGGGTGAGGGGCGCAGTGGCTCAGAGCCACTCATCCTTTATACTTGAGTCCATAACCCAGGACACCTGGGTGCAAATGCGCAATTACATTAGACAATAACCAAGGAACACCTGGGCACACGTGCCTATTTACATCAAATGCTTGGCAAGATTCTGAACATCTGAGGGGCCCTGACCGTTTTCCTGTATTTTCCCAACACTAGTAATTATTTCTGCCATTCTCAGAGCAGAGCTCTCATGCATTTTGAATAAATTCATGACCTTCTCACAGGCAGGGCTCTATTTTTTCCTCCATTACTGACCCAGGCGTAAATCAGCCCACTACACTCTGCTCTGCAGCTCCCCAAGCCTCTTCTGGGGCAGGAGCAATTAGTATAGGATAATGTAATTCAGACTATTTTCAGTACATCTTTTGGGGTAAACTTTGGCCATTCCTATCTACAGGAAGGGACCATTTTATTTTCCCGGGTGCCATACTATCCATGCTCTGGATTGCGACCTCTATGTAAAAAGAAACTCTGCCTCTACTACTTAACACTGAAGAAAAAGGATTGCTACAATTATACCAAACTAAAGCAGCCACAAGCATTATGGGGTAGCTTTCGATTTAGCACAAGTCAGAACAGAGAGGACTGCTACTGGGTCAAGCCACTTGAAAGACTATTATACTCGTATTGAATGCATCTCTATGTAGCCCACTTCGGTGTTAAAAACTTCAGTGTGGCTGGGCTATTAGTTCACTGTCAGATGCCTTCCACTCCCTCTTCTTTCCCAGAGTCTTCCTTGAATCCTCCCCACACCCTTCAAGCTAACGTAAGTATTTAGTACGAAGAGATGGGGGGGTCTACATAAGTTAACATATAAATGTTGATTAACTGGTTCTCAGCGTTATGAACACTGACTCATAGGTTTGCCCCATTTTTCCACAAATGGATCCCTACTCTTTTTTTCTTAGTTATGAATATTCATGAGATACAATGCTGATTGTCATCCCTCGTGCCCATGATGTGAGGGCCAGATTCATACTGGCAGCATACCCATTACTACAAATTGCATTTATACCCCCCACCACCCAATTATCCCCAACCTCCCTCTCCCTCCCTCTTTCCCCCCCCACTCCACTTTGTGGCCCAAGGAATGTTCTCTCCCTCTGCAAGTCCAACGCACCACTCTGGACTTTCTTTCCTTCCTTCTTTCTCTCTTAGCTCCCACTTATGAGTGAGGACATGTATTTATCCCTCTGTGCTTTGCTTATCTCACTCAACATAAGCTTCTCCAGGCTCATCCATGTTGTTGCAAATGGGAGTATTTCATTCTATTTTTATGGCAGAGTAGTATTCCATGGTGTATATATACCATATTTTCCTAATCCAATCATTCATCGATTGACTTTTAGGTTGGTTCCATGTCTTGGATATTGTAAACAGAGCTGTGATGAACATGGGAGTACAGGTATCCCTTCAACATAATGATTTCCATTTCTCTGGGTTGTTGCTTTGCGTTGCTTTGCGTTGCCTTGCCCCCCATGGATTTGTCACCCCACTTCCCCTGGGTGACGGAGATGCAAAGGATTACTCAAAGCCCATCTCTTCTGAGCAGTGAGAAGCCCCAAAGTGGTTAACTTCCCTCCAGTGAGAGGCAACCCTTCCTTGGGAAATTAACACCAAATTGGGGTTCTCTTCCTGCATTTATTTTCCAGACCAGGAAGTTACAGGAAGAGAACAAAGGTGGGGTTATAGTTTAACAGTATAGGCTGGTAAGTTTCAGTGAAACAAGCCAGATGACATTCCAGTATGGCAATTAAGTGGTCCTATCAACAACAGTTTGATCTTAGCAAACATTCCTTCCTATAGCAATTCAGTATCTTTACAAAACAATCAGTAACTAGTCTGTCTCTGAGCCAGCAACTTGCCATGCCACAATTCTTATCTTGCAACAGAGACTTATACACTGAGGGAAATTTCCAGTCCTCTGCAAGGTCAATATTGGAAACTGCAAGACTTTGGAAAACCAGGCCCTGTGAAGTACATATGCTTTATAGTATATTCCACGCTGGATATATACCAGAAGTGGGATTACTGGATCATATGGATGATCTATCTGTAGTTGTCTGAGAAACCTCCATACTGTTTTCCATAGTGCCTATACAAATTTACAGTCCCACCAACAGTGTAGGAGTGTTTCCTTCTCTCCACACCCTCACCAGCATTAGTTATTCACCATCTTTTTGATTATAGCCAGTCTAACTGGAGTGAGGTGATATCTCAATGTAGTTTTAATTTGCATTTCCCTGATGACTAGTGATGTTGAGAATTTTTTCATGTACCTGTTGGCCATTCGTATGTCTTCCTTTGAAAAATGTCTATTCAGCTCCCTTGCCCATTTTCAATTGGGTTATTTGTTTTTTGACTGTATAATTGCTTGAGTTCCTTGTATACTGTGGCTATTAATCCCTTCTCAGATGCATAGTTAGCAAAAATTTTCTTCCACTCCATAGGTTGTTGTTTCACTCTGTTCATTGTTTCCTTCGCTGTGCAGAAGCTTTTTAGTTTGATATAGTCCCATTTATTTATTTATTTATTTTCTTTTACTGCTTGTGCTTTCGGGCTCATGTTCATAAGGTCTATGCCCAGACCTAGTTGCTGAAGTGTTTCTCCTATATTTTCCCTTAGTAATGTTACAGTTTCAGGTCTTATACTTAAGTCTTTATCCATTTTGAGTTGTTTTTAGTATATGGTGAGAGGTACATATCTAGTTTCATTCTTCTGCATATGGATATCCAGTTTTCCCAGCACCACTTGTTGAAGAGGCACTCTTTTCTCCAATGTAGATTTTTGTTGCCTTTGTCCAATATCAGATGGCTGTAAGCCTGAGGGTAATTTCTAAGTTCTCAATTCTGTTCCACTGGTCTGGATGTCTATTTTTATACCAGTACCATGCTGTTTTGGTTACAACAGCTTTGTAGTATAATTTGCAGTCAGACAGAGTTATGCCTCCAGTTTTAATTTTTTTGCTCAGGATTGCTTTGACTATTTGGGGTCTTTTGTTGTTCCATATGAAAAGTAAGATTGTTTTTTCCATTTCTGTGAAGAATGTCATTGATATTTTGATGGGGATTGCATTGAATCTGTATATCGCTTTGGGTAAACATTTTCACAATGTTAATTCTTCCGATCCAAGAGCATAGAATATCTTTCCATCTCTTTGTGTCTTCTTTGATTTCTTTCAGAAGTGGTTTGTAGTTCTCGTTATAGAGGTTTTTCACCTCCTTGGTTAAACTGATCCCTAGGTATTTGTGTGTGTGTGTGTGTGTGACAATTGTAATTGGGCTTACTTTCTTTATTTCTCTTTCTGTTAGTTCATTATTTGAGTATATAAATGCAACTGATTTGGGGGGTATTGGGTGCATACATGTTTATGATTGTTCTGTCTTCTAGCTGGATAGATCCCTTTATCATTATATAGTGGCCTTCTTTGTCTCTTTTATGTTTTTTGGTTTAAAGTTTATTTTGTCTGCTAGAAGAATAGCTACTCCTGCTCATTTGGGGGTTTCATTTGTATAGTATGTCTTTTTCCATCCCTTCGCTTTTAGTCTGTGTGTCTCTCTACAGGTGAGGTGGGTCTCTTGAAGGCAGCATATACTTGGGTCTAGCTTTTTAATCCAATCATTCAGTCTGTGTCTTTTGAATGGGGAATTTAATCCATTCACATTTAGGGTAGTTATTTACAAGTGTTACTTAATTCTTGTCATTTAATTGCTTCTTGTTTAGATAGTTTAAATATCTTTTGATCATTATTTCCCCTTTTATTTCTCTTCTTCAATGTTAGTTGGGATGACTTAGCTTCTTTCTCTTTCTTGCTTGCATTTTTGTTTTAATGTTGGGTTTTGCTCTTTTTTGTGCATTTGTGATAGTGGTCACTGTTATTCAGATTCCAGATGAGTGACTCCCTTGAGAATTCTTTGCAGGGCTGGTCATGTGGTAGTGAACTCCCACAACTTTTGTTTGTCTAGGAAATACACTATTTCTTCCTCATTTCTGAAGG
>NW_007734197.1:32884-34231 GCF_000696425.1 Galeopterus variegatus | reverse complement strand
ATGTTGAACTATCCTTGCATCCCTGGGATGAATCCCACTTGATCATATTGTATAATTTTTTAAATATGTTGCTGTATTCTGGTTGCTAATATTTTGTTGAGGATTTTTGCATCTATATTCATTAAGGAAACTGGCCTATAATTTTCTTTCTTGGTTATGTCTTTATCTGCTTTGGTATCAGAGTTATGTTGGCTTCATAGAATGAGTTTGGGAGAGTAGCTTCTGTTTTAATTGTTTGGAATAGTTTGAGGAGAATCAGTATTAACTCCTCTTTAAAAGTTTGATAGAATTCAGCTGTAAAGCCACCCTGACCCAGACTTTTCTCTGTTGGAAGATTGCTAATTACCACTTCAATCTCCTTGCCTGTTATTGTTCTGTTCAGATTTTCTATCTCCTCTTGGTTCAGTCTTTGGAGTTTGTATGTGTCTAGAAACTTGTCCATATCTTCCAGATTTTCATATTTGTTGTCATACAGTTGTTTACAATAGTCTCTAATGATTCTTTGTATTTCTGTGATAACAGTTGTAATATCTCCCTTTTCATTTCTGATTTTTGTTATTTGGGTCTGTTCTCTTCTTCTTTTTTTTTTTTTTTTTTTTTTTTTGTTAACCGAGCTAATGGTTTGTCTGTTTTATTTATCTTCTCAAAATAATGACTTTTTGTTTTGTTGATCTTTTCTATTGTTTTCTTGGGTCTCTAATATTTACTTCTGGCCTGATCTAAATCATTTCTTTCCATCTACTACCTTTAAGTTTGGATTGTTATTTTTCAAGTTCTCTGAGGCATAGCATTAGGTCGTTTATTTGAAGTCTTTCCATTCTTTTGATGTAAGCATTCATTGCAATAAATCTGCCCCTTAGTACTGCTTTTGCCATATCCCACAAGTTTTGGTATGATGTATCTTTATTTTCACTTGTTTCTAGAAATTTTTTGATTTCCTGTTTAATTTCTTCTTGGACCCATAGGTCATTGAGGAGCCTATTATTTAGTTTCCATGTATTTGTATAGTTTCCAGAGTTTTGCTTATTATTAACTTCCAGTTTTAGTCCATTGTGGTCTGAAAAGATACTTGGAATGATTTCAATTTTTTTAAATTTGCTGAGACTAGATTGGTGACCTAAAATGTGGTCTATCCTGGAGAATGTTCCATGAGTTGAGGAGAAGAAAGTATATTCTTTTTTTTTTTTTTTTTCCTTTTTGTCTTTTTTCATGTCCGGCAACGGATCGCAACCCTCAGTGTCGCACCCGTACCAGACCGGGACCAGCAACGGGATCGCAACCCTCGGTGCTGCGCCCGCACCTCGCTCAGCCAGTGAGCGGGAACCGGTCTGTATGTGGGATCCGAAC
>NW_007734197.1:29358-31884 GCF_000696425.1 Galeopterus variegatus | reverse complement strand
GTGAACTCCCACAACTTTTGTTTGTCTAGGAAATACACTATTTCTTCCTCATTTCTGAAGGGGAGCCTTGCTGGTTAAAGAATTCTTTGCTGGCAATTTTTTCTTTAAGTATTTTGAATATATCATTCCACTTCCTTCTAGCCTGTTGGGTTTTGGTTGAGGAGTCTGCTGTTATTCTGGTGGGGGTTCCCCTATAAGTGACCTGAAACTTTTCTCTTGCTACTTTTAGAATTCTATCTTTGTCTTTGAGATTTGCAAGTTTAACTATAATGTGTCATGGGGAGGATCTTTTTGGATTGAATCTGTTTGGGGACCTTTGAGCTTCCTGAATCTGAAGGTCTGTATCTTGTCCTACTGCTGGGAAGTTTTCTGTTACTATTTCCTTGAATAGGTTTTCAATACCTTTTCCTCTCTCCTCCCCTTCTGGAATATCTGCAATTTGGATGTTAGACCATGTGAGGTTATCTGCTATCTCTCTTAGATTCTCCTCATTATTGTTAATTCTTTTTTCCTTTTCTTTTGTCTGCGAGAGGAATTTTTAAAAGGCCATCTTCAAGCTCTGAAATTCTTTCTTCTGCTTGCTCTACCATGCTGCTCAAGCTCTCAGTTGTGTTTTTTATTTCACTGAGTGAATCTTTCATTTCTAGAAGTTCTGCTACACTCTTTTTTTTTTTTTTTCCTTTTTGTCTTTTTTTGTGTCCAGCAACGGACCGCAACCCTCAGTGTCACGCCCGTACCGGACCGGGACCGGCACAGGCTCGCAACCCTCAGTGGTGCTCCCGCACCTCGCTCAGCCAGTGAGTGGGAACCGGTCTGTATGTGGGATCCGAACCCTCAGCGGGAGTGCCGCCGCGCTTCCCAAGCAGCGCACTGTAGCAGTGCGCCACCGGGCCGGCCCCAGCTACACTCTTTTTTAAGGTATTAATATCTTTGTAGATTTCCTCCTTCATATTCTGGATATTTTTTCTTGTTTTATTGTGTTCTCTAACTGAGTCTTCCTTTATTTCTTCACATTTTCCTAAGATCATTGCTTGGAATTCTTTTTCAGACATTCCAAGGATTCCCTGTTCCACGGAGTCTAATATTGGAGCATTACTGTATTCTTTCAGTGGTGTCATCTCTTCTTGTCCATTTGTAGTTGTAGTATTTTTTCATTGACATTTGGTCATTTGGTAGAAGTTTGCTTCTTTTATTTACACTGAGATTGGCTGTGGAATGGCCCTGGTTGCTACTGCGGTGGTGAATTGTCTTTGCTTGACAGTAGGTGTGGTGGTGGTTATGTTAAAACACCTTGGGTCCTGTCACAGAACCTGTGGTCATAGAATGAGCCGCCAGCACTGTGCAGGTCTGCTGGGCTCACCTCAGCAGGTCTGGCCATGGGGGCTGGCAGTCCCCTCCACATCTAAGGAGCGGGGAGGGGTCACCTCTGCCTCAAGGTTCTGTTCTACATTCTTTTTTACAGGATTTATCTCTTTGTAAATTTACCCCTTTTTGTCCTGTACTGGTTTTCTCATTTTTGTTGTGTTTTCTATCTGAGTCTTCTTGTATCTCTCTGAGTTTCCTTAAGGTTGTTGCTCGGAATTCTTTCTCAGATGTTTCAAGGGTTTTCTGTCATTTGGGGTCTTGTATTTGAGAACTGTCATATTCCTTTGGAGGTGTCATATTTTCTTGTTTTTTGTTTTTGTTTTTGTTTTCGTTTTGTATTTCTAGTTGATGTCTGGTCATCTGGTAGCTCAGTTTCTTTTTCTATTACAACAATCACAATAATACATTGAACTTTCAAAAGGAGAGAACAGAACTGTAATTACTAGAAGTGGGAAAGGGGGAGGGAGAAGGGAAGGGGGGTTAATAAGAAATTGGCTAATGGACACAAAGAACGATTATGTATTGTAATAATGAATAAGCAACCTATTGTGATTTGAACGTTACATATTGTACAAAAATGTTGATAGTGAACTTTGTACCCCACAAATGTGTATAATCAATTGTGTTTCAATTTTTAAAATGGGCAAAAGATCTGTACAGACTTTTATCCAAAGAAGATAAAAATGGCTAATAAGTACATGAAAAAATTGCTAAAAGTCAATAGCCATTAGGAGATTTCAAATGACATGTCACTTCAAACTCACTAGTATGGCTATAATCAAAAATATACATAATCATTATTGGTAAGGAGGTGGAGAAATGAGAACCCTCATGCACTGATGGTGGGAATGTAAAATGGTAAAGCTGCTTTCGATAACAATTTGACAGTTTCTCAAATGTTTAAACATAGAGTTAACATATAACCCATTGTTGATTAAAATGATCAGAGACGCAAAGGAAGACATGGCAGACGAGATGCAGGTGAAGAGCGGGGGGCCACTGCTCTCTCAGGCAAGTAGCGCCAACCCAGCCACTGTGACAGCTTTTATTACATTTAGCAAGCTAGTGCATGCGAGATAAGCATTAATGCATAAATTCTGTTATACTTTTCTCAAGAGCAGAAGGCCGTTACCTCCCTTCTCAAGCACTTGGTTATCTATA
>NW_007734197.1:26608-28358 GCF_000696425.1 Galeopterus variegatus | reverse complement strand
TAATGAGCAATTACCTAAACATTTTATCTCACCAGTGGTTTGCTTCCAATTAATTTGTCCAATCATCATTAAATAAGGTAATCGTGCACAACTGTGAACATATATGAAACTGTTTACACTGAAGTTTAAGGAATAGTTTGATGAGGAATTAATCATACCTCCAATACATATATGTAAAGGATATAAAGATGCAGGAAGTTTCCACAAATCTTTTTGTAATGGATAATATGGTAAATGAAGAAATGGAGGTGCAAATCCTCCACCGTGCCATACAATAGACTCATTTCCTGTAGTACTTATAGTATGATTATGTTTATTCCACTTTAGATCTGAAGTGTGGCCTTTGGTCTGAGCGGAGCCAATAGGACTCCAATCAATGACATTTCCATAGGAAGTATTAACCAGTACTCAGGCTATTTCTCCCCTACAAGTAGTCCAGGGAGCCCACTGGGGCAAGTGATTCAGAATAGTGTTTGACAGGGAGGAATATGGGGTACAGAAGTGTTTGGATCAAATGAAGAATTGTGGAAACTATAGGCACTTAACAAAAACAGTCATTGTAAACTGTTCCTTATTTGTAGTATTTTTTGTAACAGTAAACCATGCCTGGGGTGCAACTTTAAGACAATGATCACCATGTCCAATACAAATAGGAGGTCCCCCCGATCCCACTGTATAATTTGTAACATTAGTCCCTTCTTCTTCAGGCTTTAAAGGTCCTCGCTGGGAATATGGTCCAGGCATCCATCTAGAGTCATTACTATACACTAATCATGGGGCATCATAGCAAGAAATGGCCTGATTAACGGGAGGATGGGGAATATAGGCCCAATAAGTATGATTACCAGCAGTGACAAAACCAACCTGAGTGGACACCAAAGCCATTAAGGCCAAAAACATTGCCGATGCATTGCCCCCATGACCATGTTGTTCAGTGATCTTATTTGCTTCTTGAGTCAATTTCTTTATCTGTCCCCAAGTTGGTATAGTCGCCATTTGAGTGCTTAGTAGCAGATAACAAAACATTTTCCAGCTATTTGGGTCAATCTGATGATCTGCTATGCCTTTCTGAACCTCTTCCATTTCCTTCTTTCTCTTTTGAGCCATTTCTCACTTTAATCTTCTTATCCGGTATCCAAAAGGATTCAGTATCTGTGGAGATATAAGCACAACCTCTGCCCAGTGGTTAACTACTGCCGGAAGCCAAAGGGATTTTAGTGTATCATAATAATATATAGGTTGTTGTAGTGGTTCACTAGATACATGTGCCCATTGTCTTTCAGCTGGTGTTGAATTTTCTGCATTTCTATTCAAAAAAATTATGAGTAAATAGAGCTTGGGCTATTTGTCATCTTGGGGATTCCATATAGTCTCCCCCTTTTTGTTTTTGTAATAAAGATTTAAGTGTCCTATTATGCCATTCAACAACAGCTTGACCGTATCCCTGTATTATAAGGGATACAAGTAAAATGTTTAATATTATAGGCCTGGAAAAATAACTGACATTTCTTAGATAAATATGAAGGGGCATTGTCTGTTTTTAACCGTATAGGAATTCCCATGACAGCAAAAGCCTCCAAGAGATGAGAAATAACTGCATCAGCACGCACAGTTGCCAACAGTGTTGTCCACATAAAACTTGAAAAAACATCCACGGACACATGAACATATTTCAATTTACCAAATTCAGGAACAATAGTAACATCCATTTGCCATCATAAAGGAGCATTCCCCTGGTCGTTGGCCCCGG
>NW_007734197.1:19144-26249 GCF_000696425.1 Galeopterus variegatus | reverse complement strand
TGGGAATCTGAAAGAATATTCAAAGGAATATCTCCTACATCAATTAAAAGTAAATATATAGCGTATAATTCAGCTTTCTGAACTGAAGTATAAGGACTTTGAAGGACTTTATGGTTTACTGTGTCCGTATATCCTGCCAGGCCAAAATTGTTAGCATCTGTGAAATAAGTTTTTGCATTAGATCTAGGAGAAAATGTAACACAATGAGGAAGGATCCAAGACGTTCTCTGCAGAAATCGAAGCATCTTATGATAAGGATAATGAGATGTAAAACTTCCTAAAAATTCACTAACAGCCAATTGCCACCGTACATTCAAAGCATATAAGGATTGTATCTCTCTGTGAGACAAAGGCAGTACAATAATACAAGGATCTTGAGCAGTTAATTGATGGAAACGGAGCCGTCCTTTAGTAATCAAAACAGAAACTTTATCTATATACATTTCCAATGATTTAGTAGTTTTATGCGGAAGAAAAAGCCATTCAATAATATTATCTTGTTGTAGTAACACAGCGGTGTGTGATTGAGGTGTATGAAAAGTCACAAGTTGTAAATTTGTGTAGTCAGCAATTCTTTGCAATTGAGCTTGTTGGATAATATTTTCCAATAGTTGTAACTCAGATTTGGCTTCTTTGGATAACACTCGAGGGCTATTTAAGGTTGGATCACCCTTTAGTGTTGAAAATAAATGATGCAAGGCATATGTTGGGATATTCAATGAAGGGTGAAGCCAATTTATATCTCCCAATAACTTCTGAAAATCATTTAAAGTCTGCAATGAATCCCTTCGAATTTGTACCTTTTGGGGAATAATGATTTGTTCAGTAATCTTTTGTCCTAAATAAGAAAAAGGAGGCTGTGATTGAACCTTATCCTCCACAATTAAAAGACCAAAATCCTGAAGTGTGGCACGAATAATCTGTAACAATTCTGGGCAAGAAAAAGTTGGAGGCATAGCAATTAAAATATCATCCATATAATGAATAAATTTCAGATCTGGAAATTGAACCCATAAAATCTCCAAGCTTGCTCATTACTAATTGCTCTTTTGACAGCAACATGAAGCCGAGCCAAAAAATCAGTATAGAGTTTATTAGGACCTTGCATTATCTTAACAAAAGTTTGGGGGGATTGTCCTGAGTCTTGAATCCGCTGCCAAGCAGTAAGTCAAATTGCCTTTAATTGGGCAAGGGCAGCAGGGTTCATTTGGCGTTGCTGTTGAAGATCAGCCCAGGCACAAGTACCTGTAAGTTATTCCACATCAGGCCCTCCATTACGCTGAAAAGTGTTTGGGCAAGACACCCTTTCTGCTTCATCTCACCACCATGATTTAAACTGCATGTATTGAGGAGATTCCAAAGTCATACAAGCAAGCATTTCCCAATCTTTTTGGATAAGTAAATTGTCCTCAGCAAAAGACATTAAAAATCCAGTAACATAAGAGGAAGCAATACCATAAGTACTAACAACCTGCTTAAGTATCTTTAAATATTGAAAACTGGCAGGATCATATTGCACCTGAAAAAAATCCATTAGGAACTTCTTCATTAGGAGGCATTTCCTGTCTTAAAATGGGAAAATTTAAAAATCCATTAGGAGGCATGTCAGGAAGAGTCTTTTGTGGAGCCCCTGAAACAGCATCTAACATAAACTTTGTCATTTGAGGTGAATTTGGAAATTTAAAAATATGATGTGGAATGCCAGGGGCAGAAGCAGACGGAGGGATTGATTTCTGCTGTACAACAGGGAAAGCTTGTGCATCCTGTAAGCAAGCCTCCAGTCTTTGAATAAGATCGTCCACAACATCCAATTTTGGATCGTCAGGGGTCTTAGGTAATGGTGGGTATGATTTAGATTGAATAAGACATTTCTTTTCTAATTCAGGTTTTGGAATCTCAGTCTCATCATCGAAAAAATCAGAATGATCATCAGACTCTGAACTGGGCATGGGAGGGGCAGAAGGCTCAGGAGGAGTATCATATATATGTGGAGAAAAAATTTTCTTTTGTGGCTTTTCTGAATCAGATTGAGGATGCTGACTGCTATCATCTGAATCAGATTGAAAAGGTTGCAAAGCTAAAACCACCATGTTAAAAGCTGCCCATTCCTCTGCCAATATAACTTCTCCAGCCTGATGAGCTCTCCGTAAAGCTCTACCGACCTGTCTCCAAATTTTTTAATCAAATTGGTTCTTATTGTCTGGAGTAAACCAATAGCAATGTTTCTGTATCTTTTTTAATAATGAAAGTAAAACCTTCTCTTTAATTTTTAATCCTGAAGCAGTCAACAATGATTTCAGTACTGCCATATAATCACTTAATACTGATCATTAACACTTAACACTTAATCACTTAACACTTAAACACTTAACACTGACTTCCCATTATGCCTCGACTCTAAATTTCCCAAAGAGATGATGTAACTCTTCACCATCCATTAAAACCTCCTCGATCCTATCTGTTCCCGTGTCTTACCTTTCATGCCTCTCATTTGGGCGCCAGATGTTGATTAAAATGATCGGAGACGCGAAGGAAGACACAGCAGACGAGATGCAGGTGAAGAGCAAGGGCCACTGCTCTCTCAGGCAAATAGCACCGACCCAGCCGCTGTGACAGCTTTTATCACATTTAGCAAGCTTGTGCATGCGAGATAAGCATTAATGCGTAAATTCTGTTACACTTTTCTCAAGAGCAGAAGGCCGTTACCTCCCTTCTCAAGCACTTGGTTATCTATAATGCACCTCCTGGGAACATCCAAAGAAAGTGTTCTCACAACTTCAAGCGTTCTCAAGGATTGTTTGTAATCCTTGACATTTCTTGGTTAACTCATTTGCGAGTTCGCCAAGTGAACACGTCCTTGGGTGCTGACCACAGAAGTCCATTAACCGTTTCCTTCAACCCAGAAACTTCATTCCTAGGTATATATCCAAGAGAAGCGAAAACACATGTTCACACAAAAACTTATATATAAATGTTCACAGCAACATTATTTATAATAGCCAAACAGTGAAAACAACCCAATTGCCCATGAACTGATGAATGGATAAAAATAATGTGGCATATCTTTACAATGGGATATTATTTGGCAATAAAAAGGAATGAAATGATACATGTTACAACTTGGATGAATCTTAAAAACATATAGTAAGTGAAGAAGCCAGTTTAAAAGACCACATATTGTGATTCCATTTATACGAAATGTCCAGAATAGACAAGTCTACAGAAACAGAGCAGATTAACAGTTTTCTAGGGTTAGAGAGTTGGGGGAAAAGAGAATGACTGCTAATAAGTGTGGGAATTTTATTTTTTCAGTGGCCGGCTGGTACAGGGATCCAAACCCATGACCTCGGTGTTACAAGGCTGTGCTCTAACCAACTGAGCTAACCAGCCATCCCAAAGTGGGATTTTTAAAATGCATGATAATGTTCTAAAATTGATTGTGTGCTGATAGCACAACTCTATGAATATGCATAAATTATTGAGTTGTATACTTAAAGTGGGTAAATTGTAAAGTATGTGAATTATATTTCAATAAAGCTGTTTTTTTAAAAAGACAATCCATTAGACTAGATTGGGACATTTTTAACTGTTTGGAATTTATAGACAACAAAATCATGTGTTGGTTATTTTCCATACACACTAGTTGTTAAATCATTTTAATAAATTGTGTTTCCAGTTGGGGTGGGGGCCTACATGAGATACCAATAAAGACCCACTGATGGGTCTAAAATGAAAGAGAGTGACAATACCAAGCATTGGCACAGATATGAAGCAACAAGAATTCTCACACTGCTAATGAGATTGCAAAAAAGTATAGCACCTTTCTGAAACGGTTTGACATATATGTCATATAAGTTAAGCATACACTTGCACTATGACTCAGAAATTTTATACCAGGGTATTTACTCAAGACATAAAAATCTAGGGCCGGCCCGGTGGCGCACTGGAGAGTGCGCCGCTTGGGAGCACGGCGGCGCTCCCACCAAGGGTTTGGATCCCATGTGGAGACCGGTTCCCGCTCACTGGCTGAGCGCGGTGCGGGCGCAACACCAAGGGTTGCGATCCCGTTGCCGGTCCCCGGTACAGGCGTGACACCGAGGGTTGCGATCACGTTACCAGTCAGTAAAAAAGACAAAAAGGGGAAAAAAAAAAAAGACATAAAAATCTATGTTTGCACAAACAGTTGTGAGTATATTCATAGAATTATTCATAACAGCTCAAAACTGAAGATAATCTAAATGTCTATCAACTAATGAATAGATAAACAGTTGTGAGATCTACAAAGCAGAATACTATTCAGCAATAGAAGAAATGACACTGATAGAAGCATGAAACATCTTGCTAAGTGAAAAAACTGCATGTTGTATAATTCTATTTATATGAAATTCTAGATAAGACCAAACTACAGTGACAGAAATCAGATCACTAGTTCATTCTTTTGTTCTCTTTAGATATAAAATAATAGAATTTGCAAATGATTTTATCTGCTTAATAATCTTCCAAATCATGCTTTTTAATAGTAGAATAGTATTTCAACATTTTATTTTAACCTTTTAAATCCATCATTCCCCATTGTTGGACTTTATGTTCCTTCCAATTTTCCATTCTTTTGATGATGGGAGCTAGGAAGGCACAGTTAGTAGTAGCATTTATTGACACAGTGCTTACTCTGCGTCAGGCACTGTTTTAAGCACTTTCTATATTAGTTCTTTTAGTCCTCTAATAATCATACGATGGAAGTGCTATCATTATACCCATTTACAGATGAGTAAACTCAGGCACAGAGTCTTCAAGAAAAATCTGTGACCAAGCAGTCAAGCACATGGTGAAGTGTCCATTCTCTAAGCCTCTTTACCTAAATAAGTAATTGCTCATGATCATACGGGTTCAGACACTGCTCTAAGCACTTTGCATATAACTCAATCCTATTAAAAACGCCAACCAACCAGACCTTAAGTGATGATGAGGTCAGGTTTAGAGGTATGCGCCTCTAACGCGGTTTTCAAATTCGAACTCAAACATCTTATTAGCTCTGTGGCCTTGACACACGGATGGCCTTGACACGTGGCCTCCCCTCTGTGAGCTTGTTTCCTCTTTATAAAATAGAGATTTTAATTGCTCTTACTTCATATAATTTTACAGATAATACCTGTAAAATGCTTAATGTAATACTTTGACACATGGTAACCATTCAATAAATAAAAGCTGTTGATAAAATTATTACCTTATTATATTAAAATTGGCATCATGTTTACTAATACATTTTGTAATTATTATTTTTTAGAGCAGTTTTAGGTTCACAGCAAAATTGAGAGCTTTTCCATACACTCTCTGCCCCCACACATGTGTAGCCTCCCCTATTACCAACATCCCCCACAGAGTGGTTCGTTTGTTACAATTGATGACCCAGTACTGACATATCATAATCACCCAAAACCTGCAGCTTGCCTTAGGATTCATTCTTGGTGGCACATGTTCTATGGGTCTGAACAAATGTATAATGACATGTATCCATTACTATAGTATCATAGGAAGTGTTTTCACTGCCCTAAAAATCCTCTGTGCTACTCCTACTCACCCCTCCCCCCGACCCTCAGCCCCTGACCACCGCGAGCTTTTTACTGTCTCCGTACTTTTGCCTTTTCCCAAATGTTGTAGAGTTGGAACCGTATAGTATGTAACCTTTTCAGCTTGGCTTCTTTCACTTAGGAATATGCATCTAAGGTTCCTCCTTGTCTTTTCATGGCTTGATAGCTCATTTCTTTTGAGTGCTGAATAATGTTCCATTGTCTGGATATACCTTAGTTTATTTACTTGTACACCTACTAAAGAACATCTGTTGCTTCTAAGTTTCGGAAATCATAAATAAAGCTGCCATAAACGTCCACGTGCAGGTTTTGTGTGAACGTAAGTTTTCAGCTCCTTTGGGTAAACACCAATGTGCACGATTGCTGGATTGTATGGCAAGAGAGTATTTTGTTTTGTACGAAACCACCACACTGTCTTCAAAAGTGGCTGTAAGATTTGATATACTAAGTTTAGAATTAGTTTGTTGATATTCACAAAATAACTTCCTGGGATTTTAACTGGGAGTGTGTTGAATCTACAGATGAAGTTAGGAAGAGCTGACATCTTGACAATATTGAGTCTTCTATCATCCAGGAACATGGAATGTCTCCATTTACTTAGTTCTTTGATTTCATCCATCAGAGTTTTGTAATTTTCCTCATACAGATCTTATACATATTTTGTTAGATTAGTGTGTAACTATTTCATTTTCGGGGGGTGCTAATATAAATGATATTGTCTTTTTAATTTTGAATTCTACTTGTTCGTTGCTGGTATATAGGAGAGCGATTGATGTTTGCACGTTTACTTTGTATCCTGAAGTCTTGCTATAATTGCTTACCAGTTCTGGGATTTTGTTGTTGTTGATTCTTTTGCTGTTTCTATGTATAATCATCTTATTGTCAATTTCCTTGTAAAATTCTTACTGTTTTGTTGACTGGTGATGGGAGGGATTTATTGTGAGCACTGACCTTTAGGAAAATAAAGTTTCAAGATTAATCTTATTAAAGTGTGTGTTATTAACTCTGTGATGTTTCTCATGTTTTACAATCAAATGAGCGTATAGGGTATTGCAGGTTGAACAATTTCAAGCTCATCCTGTGTGGGCCACTCGGGCCCATCATCCCCCTAAAATCTTTCTATCCCTTAATTAGCTCTATTTTAAACCCTTATATTATTCAATCTAATTGTTGTTCTTCCTTTTCTTTTCCTTCTTAGGGAAAAATCTGCCCATTCCTATGGTATGGCCAAGTTCTCCTGATGGTTGTCTGTCTGGAGCATGCATTTGCCCTCAGTGATCCGAGTAAATAAACCGTCATAAGGACACATAGGGGAACTACATGACTTACAAAAGAATATGGTAATAAACGCACCTGCTCACCACACACGAGTAGAGTGCACTTTCAAAAAATGTATTTTTTATGAACTATTTGAGGGTAGTTTGGAGACATTTTGTCTCTTTAACACTAAATACTTCGGTACGTATTTCTTAAGAATAAGGGCATTCTCTTACATAACCACAGTACAATTATCAAGA
>NW_007734197.1:15049-18039 GCF_000696425.1 Galeopterus variegatus | reverse complement strand
TATATATATCATGATAAATGCATGCATTTTTATGTTATTCTATGAATTATAGTACATTATTTCCGTTTTTTATTTTGATGCTCAAAATAATCTGTCCCAGGTTTGGTGATGGGAACTTCATCAACTGAGCATCTATGACCTTTTGATATATCACTATCACCCTTTGCATACTTCCTATGTTTCTGGTACAATAAGATACTCGAAATTATCTTGTTCTTTCCCCACTCCAGCTCTGGTAACAGCCATTTTTCCAAGAAGTCATGTTTCCTTCTAGTTGAGAATGGTATTTAGAAACCAAGATCTGGGTGCTAGGTATGCCCATTGCTACTGAGGTTTCATTTTTTTAAAGTCCTCTCACTATGTATTTATTGAATACAATTTCTGATCACTTGTTGGACACTCAGTGATTTATTTGTGACTTAAATGTAAACATTCTTCCCTTAATTTCTGAAAACAAGGGAGTAATTTCACAAATGGAAAAATATAGTTTAGAATTCTAGGGACATCTTCTCTCTATATTCTGTTAAGTATTCTACACCATAATCATTCACAAGAAAAAAAAAGTCTTCACATAGACAGGTAAGGATTGATGGGGGTTGAGGGAAGAGAAGACTTTGTTTTTAGAGTTCTTTGAAAGTATTTTGGAGGAACTGTGGTTCACGCTTTGACTTTTTAAAAGTTTGATATAATTGGATCTTTGGGACATTATCCCAGAAGGATCTGAAGTTTCGAACCTCTGTATATTGTGGTGGCTGAACTTTAAATTGTTCAGGGACAACAGAAATTCTCCCCAAACAACTAATGATTTAAATTTCCATAATATTTCAGCTGCTGTTCTTTGGCATTTTTAATTATGGTGGTTACAGTCAATAATTTTGAAAGGAATGAGTTGCACTATTAATTTTTACATAACAACATCTAATATTCTTTAACGTCGATGCATTCATCCTTTCTTGTGCATCACTAACTTTGTGAAGTACATAATAAAACAATACTTTAATTGGAGCTGGTGAAAGGGAATTCAGATGACATGACCACATTTTCTTGGGACTACTTTTAAAATGATAGAAAATATAAAATCTGATTTTCATTCTTAAAAACTCGTGTTTGCTAGTCTTAACAGTAGCACAAAAATTAAGTGCCTTTAAAGATATCTTTTATAATAATATAATAATTTTCTTGTAGAGAATCTGTTAAATATAAAATCTGGCAAGGAAATTCATAGGAAATAATCTGTTAACTAAATCAGAAAAAAATTAAAAATCTGTTAACTAAACTAAAACCAAAAAAAAAAAAAAAATGAAAGGACTTGTTAATAGGCTAGATACAAGACACAGTGGAGGCAGAAGTCAAAGATAATAATGTAAGATAATGAAAATAATCTGAAAATTTTTCTGCCCATATAATAGGGGCATAATAATATAAGATATTGTCACAATATTACTATTTTCACCATGACCATCTGTGCTAGTTTTCCAAATATAGAGAATTGGGAGAAGACTGACACCGAGAAACTACGAGAAAATGCCAGTGATGAGAAAGTGAAGACTGAGATATTGTGACATAAACCATATAATTGAGAGATTTGTCTATGAAAGAAAGAGCAGGAAGTGGTGGCAGTTTGCAGAGGCACTGTGACACTGAAGGGCCGTGTTAAGAACATGTGTATTAGAGAATAGAAAGAAAAGAATTGGTGGGGAAAGAAAAACACTGAAGGTGATCAGGAGCAATCTAAGTGCAGAAACGAGGTAAGTTTTTTGAAAATTTTGGTTAATACTGTGAAATGTAAAAAAAAACAACCTTAAGTGTCTTATTTATAACCAGCTGTTCTGTAATCTTATTTTCAAAGAGATCTTAAGGTAATTTTCTAAGGGAGTTTAATTTCTTCGTTTCCCAAATATTCATGGGTGTGAATGTATAACAAGGGTGTTNTTTTCTTGGGACTATTTTTAAAATGATAGAAGATATAAAATCTGATTTTTGATTCTTAAAAACTCGTGTTTGCTAGTCTTAACTGTAGCACAAAAATTAAGTTTCTTTATAATATTCTTTTATAATAATGTAATAATTTTCTGTAGGGAATCTGTTAAATATAAAATCTGGCAAGAAATTCATAAGAAATAATCTTAACTTAATCAGAAAAAAAATTAAAAATCCGTTAACTAAAACTAAAAAAAAAAAATGAAAGGACTTGTTAATAGGCTAGATACAAGACACAGTGGAGGGAGAAGTCAAAGATAATAATGTAATATGATGAAAATAATCTGAAAACTTTCATGCCCCTATGATAGGGCAAAATAATATAAGATATTGTCACAATATTACTATTTTCACCATGACCATCTGTGCTAGTTTTGCAAATACGGAGAATTGGGAGAAGACTGACACCGAGAAACTAGGAGAAAATGCCAGTGATGAGAAAGTGAAGACTGAAATATTGTGACATAAACCATATAATTTAGAGATTTGTCTACGAAAGAAAGAGCAGGAAGTGGTGGCAGTTTGCAGAGGCACTGTGACAGTGAGGGGCTGTGTCAAGAACATGTGTATTAGAGAATAGAAAGAAAAGAATTGGTGGGGAAAGAAAAACACTGAAGGTGATCAGGAGCAATCTAAGTGCAGAAACGAGGTAAGTTTTCTGAAATTTTTGGTTAATACTGTGAAATGTAAAAAAACCTCACAACCTTAAATGTCATATTTATAACTAGCTGTTCTATAATCTTATTTTCAAAGAGATCTTAAGGTAATTTTCTGAGGGAGTTTAATTTCTTCATTTCCCAAATATTCATGGGTGTGAATGTATAACAAGGGTGTTGGGTGGATATAATTTTCAGAACTCTCTCCATACTCTCAGGGCTGTGGGGCTCGGTAGTGAATGGAGCTGGAGAGTAGATGTGTCAGTGTGTAAACGAGGTGGTCTATTTCATGTGACATAAACAGGCTCTTGAATATAATCACAGAATGAGTGTCTGCAATGCTCAAGCAACGTC
>NW_007734197.1:12584-13784 GCF_000696425.1 Galeopterus variegatus | reverse complement strand
AACTTTTCCCTTTGTCCCTTTCTTTATGTCCTCAGAGGAAATGAAGAGACTAATACCAGGATAACTGCAGGTGGAAGGGAGGCAATGCAAGGAGTAAATTCCACCATTTGGAACTTTTTTTTCCTGGAGGGATTTTCCCGATACCCGAGGTCTGAGATTGTTCTCTTTGTCTTCAGCCTTGTCGTGTATCTGATAACCCTTTTGGGTAACAGCACTCTTATTTTAATCACGATCCTAGATTCACACCTTCGAACCCCCATGTACTTGTTCCTTGGAAATCTCTCTCTCGTGGATATTTGTTACACATCTGCCTCTATTCCTGCTTTGCTGCTGAACTTGCTGTCATCCCAGAAAACCATTACCTTTTCTGGGTGTGCTGTGCAGATGTATCTGTCCCTTGCCATGGGCTCCACAGAGTGTGTGCTCCTGGCTGTGATGGCATATGACCGTTACGTGGCCATCTGCAAGCCGCTGAGATACCCCATCATCATGAACAGGCGCGTCTGTGTGCAGATGGCCACCGTGTCCTGGGTGACGGGCTGTTTGACTGCCCTGCTGGAAACCAGTTTCGCCCTGCAGGTGCCCCTCTGTGGGAATCGCATCGACCACTTCGCGTGTGAGATTCTGGCAGTGCTAAAGTTAGCTTGTGCAAGTTCCCTGCTCATGGACACCATCATGCTGGTGATCAGTGTCCTCCTCCTGCCCATCCCAATGCTCTTAATTTGCATCTCTTATGTCTTCATCCTTTCCACTGTTCTGCGAATCAGCTCAGCAGAGGGAAGAAACAAAGCTTTTTCCACCTGTGGTGCCCACTTGACTGTGGTGGTCTTGTATTATGGGGCTGCCCTCTCCATGTACCTGAAACCTTCCTCATCAAACTCACAAGAAATCGACAAAATCATCTCATTGCTTTATGGAGTGCTTACCCCCATGTTGAACCCCATGATTTACAGCTTAAGAAACAAGGAAGTCAAAAATGCTGTGAAAAAACTGCTGGGCAAAATACCACTGCATCAAACACAAGAACATCTCTGACTGGGCGTGCCTGTGGTTCTGCCAAGGATGTTCCCCTGGCAGAACTTGCCAGAGAAATTGTAGACAACAGACCCCTCAGAACTCTGACTTGAACCTTGGTTCTGCAATTTCACAGTTATGAGATATGAGGACACAGAGTGATTGCCTATGGACAATAGTAGGTTC
>NW_007734197.1:10931-11814 GCF_000696425.1 Galeopterus variegatus | reverse complement strand
CAATTTCACAGTTATGAGATATGAGGACACAGAGTGATTGCCTATGGACAATAGTAGGTTCCAATTTGCATTTATTAATATTTCCTGTCTTTCGTGTTTCTTGGTTGGGAGAAGTTTTGAGCTATAGAGTCGTCGAATGTTTGCTCCAGAAGGAAACTTAAATAAATTTAGAGTCAGTGAGTGTTAGTGCCAAAAGAAACTTGTATATCTTCTTTGGTTAAATCCTTTCTTGAATGAGGTGGCAGCGTAAAGAAATAAGTAATAGAGATTGAACTTGCTTATGCAAATGAGAGAACAGAATTTAAAAAAACATTAGAAGACCTGCCGAATGTCACACAGCTGCAGAACTGGGAGTAGAACATCCTTCCGACTTGTTGGCCAGAGCTAGTGCAACCAGACTTTGGTGGCTCCCTAATTACCCTTTGCTGTTCGAAACTCCTGATTAAAACTCCTTGTCCTCCTGAGTAAGGCATCTAACGGTGCCTACTTGATTTGCTCACCTGCCAACCTTGCTTTTCTAAGCACATAGATACTTGTGCAAGTTGTGTCTCCTTCTATGCCAGTATACCACCTGAACGCTAATATTTTCATGTGTGTTTGTTTTTGTTGTTCTTTGGATGATTGACTTCACAAGGGCAAGTATTTCAATTATTTTGTATCTTTTATGTTTACAGAAGTCATTTATTAAATTAATACATTTTTCAGTTTTAAACCAATCACTTTATTTGCAAAGCAAGTACCACTTGTGAAAGTTATGAAGAAAGAACGAGGGCAATAAAGTATACTTCTTTATAAATATCCAAAAATGACAGAGACAATATTTACATTAGTCATTTTAAATCTTTTATTTTGATACAAATATTGCTTGTTAACCATGCAGATT
>NW_007734197.1:7753-9326 GCF_000696425.1 Galeopterus variegatus | reverse complement strand
AAAAAAAAAAAAAAAAAAAAAAAAAAAAAAAAAAAAAAAAAAAGTGAATTATAAGAACGTGCAGATAGAGATTGAACACCCTCTGTAATCAGTCTATTAGCATTGCCTCAGGGAACTGAGCAGACTGACATGGAACCAAGTGTTTCAGAATGGGAGACAGACCAGCATGGGACAACAAAACAGATTAGAAATGACCCAGATGTCAGAAGAGGACCCAGGACAGAACCCGGGCAGCTATCCCCTTGCAACTCACGGCAAAGAGTTAGTACTTGCAGCTGTATGTTCCATAACGTTTCCGTGAATAACAAATAAACATATATAAATATAAATGCAAACTCACACTAATTACAATTGTTACTTTTACAGAATCTCAGGTAAGGGACCATTTTTAGGTATTGTTAAAGAGAGGTATATGCAATGGGTCTTTAAAAAGTTCATGGAAAGATTCGTATTATCAGTCAATTCTATTTTCCATGAACTTTTTGAAGTATGCTTGTATTTGACAGAGAGATGAGAACTACCTTGGACAGAGAGTGAATTCCTGCGTGAATGGTTACATGAGCCGATTTATGCCCTTAACAGTTTTTCATTGCCTTTATACTGGAATTCCTTAGTATGACATATAAGGACTTTCATAATCTGAATACGTACCATTCACATCCTTTGCTTTAGGCACATCAAAATTCTCTTAGTTTCATGAATTTGTTGTGCTTTCTCTCCTGCTGCTTCTTTTTTTTATTTTATTTTATTTTATTTTATTTTATTTTATTTTTGTCTTTTGTCTTTTTTCCGTGTNTTTGAAAAAAAAAAAAAGTTGAATTTGTTCTTATTTTTCCCTTTTTCCTTTCTTTTTTTTTATTTCCCCCTGCATTTATTCTGCCTCCATGTGCCCTTTCTCAGTGGCCAGCTCCACTTCTAGAGAAGGGAAGGGAAGAGTGCTGTGGGTGGAGGAATGTCAGCTCACCTGACAGATTTCAAAATAGGAAAGACTTGAGAAGTTTTAGTATTGGATACTGAGTTGTGGGTTATTTAACTCTTAGACCATTCCCTTAGATCTAGGACTTCTGTTACATGTTTCTGGGTGCGTAATCCATGTATAAAGAGACTAGAAATAATCACCCAGCAAAATTCTGAAGATGGAGCAAAGGGACAAATTTGATGCCAGATGTTGCTGCCATGAGATGTTTGAAAGTGGGGGATGGAAACAAGCCCTGAGCAATGGATTTGGAATGGGAGGGGAGAGCTGACCGGGCAGCATTTATCCTGCAAGTAGCTGTTTTTCTTCTGAGCTACCTCAATCTTTCCAATCCAACTACCACAATCATTCCCTGGCAATTTCAGTGTCATTTTGAAGTGAAATTTTATAGCAGACTTTTACTAGAGTGGAGCTGAATTTTATGGTAGAGTAGAACTGAACTGTCTGCTTTCTGGAATTTGTTGTGTGTGGGTGCCAAATATAAAGAGGAATAGCCAGAGCTATAGAAATAGTTGAAATGTTTACTTCAAAAAGTGAATTACGGGCCGGCCCGGTGGCGCACTGGATAGTGCGCCGCTTGGGAAGCGCGGCGGCGCT
>NW_007734197.1:5831-6840 GCF_000696425.1 Galeopterus variegatus | reverse complement strand
AAATTAAGAGCATTTACCACGATTTGTAACTCAATAATAATTTGTGGGGTTACTTGTTTGATGACTATCTCCCTCACTGGTCTGTAGGTTCATTAAGGCAAGGACTGTATTAATTTCATTTACCACTGTATACCCAGGACTTAATACAAGGTTTGGCACAGAGAAGACACTCAGTGCTTACATTTTGTATTATCAAAAATGACCGAAAATAAAAAATGCTGGTAAGGATAGGGAAAAAGGGGAACTCTTATACATTGTTGGCAGGAATGTAAATTATACAGCCATTATGGAAAGCAGTATGGAGGTTTCTCAAACAACTACAGATAGAACTGCCATACAATCCAGCAATTCTGCTACTGGGTATATAGTCAAAGGAATAGAAATCATCATGTCGAAGTGACATCTGCACTCCCATATTTATCACGGCTTTATTCATGATACCTAAGAGTTGGAAGTGACCTGAATGTCCTTCAATGGATGATTGGAAAAAGAAAATGTGGTATATATACACAATGGAATGCTACTCAGCCATAAAAAATAATGAAATTCTGCCATTTGCAGTAACATGGATAAGCCTGGAGAAAATTATGTGAAGTGAAATAAGCCAGGCACAGAGAGAGAAATGCCACATGTTCTCACTCATATATGGAAGTAAAAAATGTTGATCTCATAGAAGTAGAGAGTAGAATAGTGATTACTGGAGACTAGTGGGGGGGAAGTGAGGGGAGAGGGTGGCCAGTGGGTACAAAAGATTAGAGAGAGAGGAAGAATGGGATCTAGAGTTCTACAGTGATATAGGGAGACTACAGTCAACAACAAAGGACTGTGTGTCTTTAAATAACTATTAGAGGTGATGTTCAATGTTCCCAACACAAAGAAGTGACAAATATTTGAGGTGATGGATATACTAAGCACCCTGATATGATCATTGCACACAGGACAAATGTACCCAAATATCATATTCTCCATAAATATATACAATTATCATGGGTCAGTAAAAAAAAAAAAA
>NW_007734197.1:1812-5554 GCF_000696425.1 Galeopterus variegatus | reverse complement strand
AAAAAAAAAAAAAGAAACAGAGAGTGTAATAGTGCTTACCAGAGGTAAGGGAGGGCGGGGGCAAGGGGGATGGGAAAGGTTGATAGACGAGTACACAGTCACAGTTACAGTTAGGTAGGAAGAATAAGTTCTGGAGCTCTGGGCAACCACAGCTCATAATATTGTATTGTACATTTCAAGAGAGCCAGAAAAGAGGATCTTGAATGTTTAAGGAAATAATACATTTTTACATGATAGATATGCTGACTATTCTGATTGGATCATTATACAATATATGCATGCACTGAAACAACTGTATACCCCATAAACATGTACAATGGAAAGAAAAAAAAAAGAAAATCAGGTAAAGAACAGGTAAAGGACATGAATAGATATTTTCAAAGACTATGTACATATGGGCTACAAGCACATGAAAAAGTACTCACATTATTAGTGATTAGAAAAATTCAACTCAAAGCCATAATGAGATAGTACTTCACATCCACTGGGATGGCTATGATTCAAATGAAAAATAATGAGTGCTGGTGAGGAAATGCAGAAATTGAAACTCTCAAATATTGCTGATGATAATGTAAAATGGTGTAGCTGCTGTGCAAAACAATTTGGAAGTTCCTTAAAAAGTTAAGCATAGAATTATAACATGACCCAGTAATTTCATTTCTAGGTATGCAATAGAACTGAAAATAGGTATTCAAGCGAATACTTGTATGTGAAAGCTCATTGCAGCACTATTTATAATCACCAAAATGTGGAAACAACCCAAATGTCCATCAACTGATTAATGGATAAACAACTGGTCTATCCATATGATGGATATTATTTAGCCATAAAAAGGAACGGAGTACTGATAGATGCTACAACGTGTATGAACCTTGAAAACAGTATGTTAAATGAAATAAGCCAGATACAAAAGGCTATATATTGCATATTTCCATTTATACAAAATATCCAGATTAGGTACATCCATAGAGACAGGGTATAGATTAGTGCTTGTCAGGGGCTGGGAAGAGTGAGGAATAGGTAGTGACTGCTTAATGGGTATGGGCTTCCTCTAGGGGTGATGAAAATGTTTTGGAACTAGATAGTGGTGACGGTTGTACAACACTGTACACTTTAAAGTGTTTATAATCATAAATTTTATGTTATATGAATTTTAGTACAATAAGAAACTAAGGTAATACTATGAACATTAATTATGTCAAAAGCTTTGGAAACTTAGATGAAATAGACAAAATTGCTAGAAAAATATAACTTGTCATAATTAATTCAATAAGAAATAGAATACTTGAAAGTCTATTACTTAGTAGTTAAGATTCTTCTCACTAAAAAACTTGTAAATTTTACCAAATATTGAGGAAATAAGTAACTCTAATCCTAGAAAAACTATTTCAGGCTACAGAAGAAGCAAGAATACTTCCAAACTCATTTTGTGAAGCTGTCAAAATCTTGATACCAAAATATAAGGAAGAATTAGGAAAAATGCAAATTAAACACTGCTTTTACTTGTGAACATAAATGTGAAAATCAGAAAGAAACTAGTAGCCAAATACAATTATGCATAAAAAAAGTAATACATGACCCCCCTGCCCACAACCAGGCATACCACTAGTGCCTTGGCAGCTCGCCTGGGGGCCCGGGACATGAAGCTGGGGACTGGACACCCCACCAAAAGTCAGGCACAACACCAGTGCTGTGGGGTAAGGTAATACTATGAACATTAATTATGTCAAAAGCTTTGGAAACTTAGATGAAATAGACAAAATTGCTAGAAAAATATAACTTGTCATAATTAATTCAATAAGAAATAGAATACTTGAAAGTCTATTACTTAGTAGTTAAGATTCTTCTCACTAAAAAACTTGTAAATTTTACCAAATATTGAGGAAATAAGTAACTCTAATCCTAGAAAAACTATTTCAGGCTACAGAAGAAGCAAGAATACTTCCAAACTCATTTTGTGAAGCTGTCAAAATCTTGATACCAAAATATAAGGAAGAATTAGGAAAAATGCAAATTAAACACTGCTTTTACTTGTGAACATAAATGTGAAAATCAGAAAGAAACTAGTAGCCAAATACAATTATGCATAAAAAAAGTAATACATGACCCCCCTGCCCACAACCAGGCATACCACTAGTGCCTTGGCAGCTCGCCTGGGGGCCCGGGACATGAAGCTGGGAACTGGACACCCCACCAAAAGTCAGGCACAACACCAGTGCTGTGGGGCCCCACTCAGGAGCCTGGGGCAATGAGTTGGGGACTGCACCCCCCACCCCAAAATAGACACACCGCCAGCACCTTGGGGCCTGCCTGAGAATCTGAGGCTTAAAGGCATGGACTGGACCCCACTCCTATATCCAGGCATGCTGCCAGTGCCTTGGGACCCACCAAGGGGTCCAGAGCATGGTGCTGGGGATCGGACCCTCCCACCCACAACCAGGCACACTGGCAGCACCTCAGGGCCTGCCTGGGAACCAGAGGCTTAAAGCTGGGGACTGGACCCTCCTTCCACATCCAGGTACACTGATAGTGCCTTGGGACCTGTCCAGGGGCCTGGGGCATGGAGTCAGGGACCGGACCTTTCACCCACACATGGGCAGACCACCAGCACCATGGGTAATATAGATACAGCCACCACCTTCTGTCACCACATGGACAGTTCACCACCACAGTAGCAGCCAGGGCCACTCTACAGGCAACCTGCCACCCACTTGACTACATTGATATAAGAAAAATCACAGTAGAGCCTGCAAATAGAGGAGGAAGTCTTTATCTTCATAGCCAACCCCAGAGTAACAGAAGAAGCAAGTCCTCTACCAGATGACAAATGTCAATGAAAAAATACTAGAACTACAAACAAACAAGAAGACATGACACCACCAAAGGAATACAGTAATGCTCAAATTCTAGACCCCATAGAACAGGGAATCCNTTGCTCCCGCGCCTCGCTCAGCCAGTGAGCAGGAACCGGTCTGCATGTGGGATCCGAACCTTTGGGCGGGAGCGACGCCGCGCTTCCCAAGCGGCGCACTGTCCAGTGCACCACCAGGCCGGCCCTGAAATTTCTGAAAAAGAATTCCAAGCAATGATCTTAAGAAAGCTTGAAGAAGTAAAAGAAGACTCAATTAGTGAACACAAGGAAATAAGAAAAAATATCCAGAATATGAAGGAGGAAATTTACAAAGAGATTAATACCTTAAAAAAGAATGTAGCAGAACTCCTAGAAATGAAAGATTCACTTATTGAAATAAAAAACACAACAGAGAGCTTAAGTAGCAGGCTAGAGCAAGCAGAAGAAAGAATTTTAGATCTTGAAGATGGTCTTTTTGAAATAACACAGGCAGACAGAAAAAAAAGAAAAAAGAATTAAAAATAATGAGGAAAATCTAAGAGAGCAGACAACCTCAAGTGCTCTAACATCCGAATTGTGGGTATTCCAGGAGGGGAGGAGAAAGGAAAAGGTATTGAAAACCTATTCAAGGAAATAATAACAGAAAACTTCCCAGCTATTGGGTGAGATGCAGACCTTCATATCCAGGAAGCTCAAACGTCCCCAAACAGATTCAATCCAAAAAGACACTCTCTTAGACACATTATAGTCAAATTTGCAAAGCTCAAAGACAAAGAGAGAATTCTAAAAGCAGCAAGAGAAAAGCATCAAGTCACCTATAAGGGAACTCCTATCAGACTAACAGCAGACTTCTCAACTGAAACTCTACAGGCCAGAAGAAAGTGGAATGAT
>NW_007734197.1:0-908 GCF_000696425.1 Galeopterus variegatus | reverse complement strand
GCCGCGCTCCCAAGCGGCGCACTGTAGCAGTGCGCCACCGGGCCGGCCCTAGCCAAGAATTCTTTATCCAGCAAGGCTCTCCTTCAGAAATGAGGGAGAAATAGTGTATTTCCCAGACAAAAATTGTGGGAGTTCACCAGCACATGACCAGCCCTGCAAGAAATTCTCAAGGGTGTCCTTCATCTGGAATGTGAATAATAAATGTCATTACCACAGATACACAAGAAAGAGCAAAACCTGCTGTTAAAACAAAAATGCCAGTGAGAAAGAGCAAGAAGCTAAATCATGCCACCTCAAATATCCAACAAACATTGAAGAAGAGAAATAAAAGGAGAAGTAATGATCAACAGATATTTAAATCATCTAAACAAGAAGCAATTAAATGACAGGAATTAAAAAGTATCTGTCAATAATCCACCATAAATATGAATGTATTAAACTCCCCATTCAAAAGGCACAGATTGACTGATTGGATTAAAAAGCTAGACCCAAGAATATGCTGTCTTCAAGAGACCCATCTCACATCTAGAGATTCACATGACTAAAAGTGAAGGTATGGAAAAAAGATATACCATGCGAATGGAAACCAAAAATGAGCAGGAGTAGCTATTCTTATATCAGAGAAAATAGACTTTAGAACAAAAAACATAAAAACTGATAAAGAAGGCCACTATATAATGATAAAAGGATCAATTCAGCTAGAAGACATAACAATCATGAATATATATGCTCCCAATACTGGAGCACCAAGATATATAAAGCAAACACTCTTAGACCTAAAGAGAGAAATAGGCCCTAATACGTAAATAGTGGGTGACCTGAACATCCCTCTCTTGGTATGCAAATTGAACCTACTATTGTCCATAGGCAATCACTCTGTGTCCTCATATCTCATAACTGTGAAATTG
>NW_007734196.1:104415-134315 GCF_000696425.1 Galeopterus variegatus | reverse complement strand
CCTTGTCCAGTATTTTCTCTCTTGTGTAATCCCGCATTGCGTTTGGCCCACTGTCCCTCACAGGAACACCTTATCAGGTAGGATTTCGACTACAGCCTTCAAGTAGGTTCATATTCCTTGTCCAGTATTTTCTCTCTTGTGTAATCCCGCATTGCGTTTGGCCCACTGTCCCTCACGGGAACACCTTATCAGGTAGGATTTCGACTACAGCCTTCAAATAGGTTCATAGGAGTCTTCATAGATTTGAACTGACCAACCTCTGAATTTTTTGAGGTTTGTCAGTCATTAATTTGTTGTAATTGTTTTGACATTGTTGATCTCTCAAAACATAAAAGGTATTTCCTAACAATGAAAGGGCTGTGATTTCATTAAGGATTTGTTACACTTCAAGGAGGAATAAAATATTTTATGAAAACAAAAGGAACCTTGTCATATTCTATTAAAGCATTCTCCTAACCCCCACTGAAATTGCCTGAGGACTTACGGGCTCCTAATTACACACAGTCTACCTTGGATTTTCATATAATTTAAATGAATGAGTCTTGTACTGAATGTCTCATTTTTAAATTACTCAATGTCTCTTATTTAAATTGCTCCAACTTAATATTTTGAACTCCTTCCTCAAAAACTCAGTTAAGAGAATAAAAGATTCTGGAAAAAGAAAGCCTATGCCTCAGAAAGTTATCAAACTACTAATTTTTTTTTTTTTTAGACACTGACTCATTCACTGTTAAGAGAATAAAAGATTCTGGAAAAAGAAAGCCTATGCCTCAGAAAGTTATCAAACTACTCATTTTTTTTTTTTTAGACATTGACTCATTCACCACTGACTCATTCACTTTTTTTCCCCCCTAAAAATACTGTAGTGTTTGTCATGGGAGGAAAGAGATGAATGGATAGGTTAAAAAAAAAAAGTTTTACTCCTCTAAATATTTCTCAGGGAGATTAGAAAGTGCTTATTACTGCTACCTTAAAATCTGATCAGCAGCGCTTGCCCACTGCTAGCTGCACATGAAGGAAGTAAATTGCCAGATTGTAAACACAGCTTGAGTCGCCTCCTTTCTGACATTTGAACTAAACTTAGGTCCCTTTGGGATCTGAATTTAGTTTTGACAAAATGCAGCTCTCTGTTTCAATGAAGGATAGAAAGAAATCACCTTATAATGCCTCCGTCTCAAACTAATTGTATGTAAGGTGGTCATTTTAATGACCTAAGGTATAGATTTGAGAACCAAATTTTAAATCAGTGAAACATTTTCAAGTCTTTGGTTTGAGGTTTCAGTGTTTGAAAAATGTTTTTAGTGCCTGGTTGAATTGGGATGTAAGAAAGCACAGGGGTGGGATTAGAGGAGGTAAGGGGGTGTTAATTATTTCCCTGAAGTTGAGTCAAAAAAATTATTAAAATAAAATCAAGCTTTTGGTCAACTTACAACATATCCCTTTCCGTGTTATACTTCATTTTTGAGGGGCTGCTAGTTATTCTGTTGTGCAAACCTTTCTCTCCATCTCCAAGTCCATTTATTGTCACAATGATTCTCATTGAAATCCACAAATAAGGGTGAACAAAAATTCTTTTGTGAAGTCTTATGTATGAGCCTGGGCCAGTAGTAAATAATAATAATTTCAAAACAAATATAATAATACAATTATAGTAATAACAATCACTAGTGTTTAGTAAGGGCTCACTATGTGTCTGACAAAAGACTAAGTTTTTACATGTACCAACTCATTTAATTCATACCTCAACCCCACAAAGTAGGCACTATTACTATCCTCACATTTCAGATGAGGAAACTGAGGCACGGATAAGTAAGTAAATTGATCAAGTTTTTCAACCAATATTCCATACATAGTTTGTTCTTTCTGAAGCCTGAGCTTAGGTTGTTAGAAACAATTGTGGCCAGTAACTCACAGGGAGGGCACATCTACATTCCAAATCGACTAGACTAGAATCACGTCCTCCTGCATTGTATTGGAGGTGCCACGTCAATTCCCAGTGACAATAATTAGCAGCAACGTTTGGGGGAAGGACAGTGGTGGAGAGTGATAATGGAGTGTTGCCATAAATCGACTAGACTAGAATCACGTCCTCCTGCATTGTATTGGAGGTGCCACGTCAATTCCCAATGACAATAATTAGCAGCAACGTTTGGGGGAAGGACAGTGGTGGAGAGTGATAATGGAGTGTTGCCACTGTGAAGATCTGAGACAGCAGCAAAAACTTCCAGGATAGATGTCTGAAAAATGAGTAGGGCTTGGATTTTGGCCATTCATTGATTCACCCAGCACATATTCATTGAACATTTACTGTGTGCCTGGCACCCTGTTCTCAACTGTGGGGACACTATGATACCAACAAATAAGGTTCTCATGGAGGTGACATGGCTTCCTATACAAAGCTCCTTCACACCAATAGTTTTACTCCCATTGTCCAGATTTTCTGTTGTCCACAGTTCTCTACTTTTGAGGATGTTCTTTCTGTGGTTCAACTACTTCTCTGGAACCTTCTTCCTTCAAACCAGTTTCTTTTCTAAGCCATAGAAAGAGATTATATACATTCAATCCTATGGGATTAGGGGAGAGAAAAGCTCCTGCAGGTTATTTAAAACCTGTACAGAGATATATACGTATGGCTTACACAGCCCTTGGCTCCAGCCTAAGAATGTGCTGATCATGTCCACAACTACCAAACTGCATAAAGACCCATATTAAAATAGTAATAACAGAGAAATGGGGGTGGAGGGGAGAAGTCACGGAGCTAGAGCAGAAAGAGTTCTTGAATTTAATCACTTTTATCTGGGCTCATTCACTTAAGGATGTAATCAACTCACTATTTCAGCAGCCTGGGAATTTAGAAATGTATTTCAAGATTAATTATAAAACGAAGTCTTTAAAATGGAAAAATATACTACTTTCCTATTATTCCTAAGAACAGATTCTAGTTAATGAAGCCTTGCAGGAGTTTAGTGGTTTGACTGCCACCTACTGTTCATTTTTTGCCACAACTCACATGTAGCTTGGGCAGGAGGTAAGAAAAAATGCCTTGGGCAAACCATTTCTTAAAAAAGTATTTTAACATAGGTGCTGTAATGTAATTATTAAAAATTTAAACAATAGAATTTGGTTTATTCCATTTCAAATTGCTATATTTGTCTTAGTAGTTTATGACAGTCACTTTAGTTAAAAATGCAAATTCTATGGCATTCTAAAAATGTATGAATATATATATATGTGCACACACATATATATGTACACATACATATGCAGGACATTTCATTTAGTCCTGACAAAGCATCATACCTGAAATTTATAAAAATATGCCACAAAAACAAATGCATCAACCTGAACAATATCATCTCAGGAAGATGGTGTCTAATCTTTAAAACAGAAAAGAGAGCTCTATCATCACACCTTTATGCTTACACAGCTTGTGCAGATTTCAAAAATATAAATACTTCTTTTACCTAAATAAGGATATCAAATTTTATACATCCCCAGATATTTCAGAATGACCCAGACTTTTGACAGAAATCTGCCCAGTTAATACCGTAGTCATGACATTATGTTAAATGCTTGAGATTGAGAGGGCAGAACGGTTATACCTTTTTCTCTCTAATATCTAAATTCCTCATTTTAGAGTAATAATTCATTTTCTGGATACAATAATGCTATCTACTGTTTAAAAACAGAATCTTGGTAGAAACTTTATAAACATGTTATCCTAAGGCCCATTTTTTATTTTTATGTGAGCAACTTTTTTTTTTTAATTTGTGTCTTTTCAAGCCTTTATACTAAATTATGCATGTAAACAAGGAAAAATGCATACCGTAACTGTTTACGTGTTATTACTGATATATTACATATATTTATATATTTTTGTGTTTTCAAATGTGCTTGCAGATTGTTTCATTTGTACTTAAATTTGGTTATATTTATTCTATTTTTTTAAAGCATAAGGAAAAAATCACCTAGAATATTTTGGCCTTATTAAAATGTGCTTCCTGCTAAAGCTATGTTGCATTTTTCAGTATAAATTGGTATCAATAAATTCTAACATTCTAGAATCTTTCCAACTAACATTTCTGTTTTCTACCAGGGACAGGTATAGAATAATGGTAACTTCATTTGTTAAGACAATCTTGGTGAAAGACAACATAAACATCCCATTTTATTTTTTGCCATAAAAATATTTTTTTCTGATATGTGAAATAGCCATCTTAGATTTAGAAATCACTGTGATTAGGCCCATGTCTGCATATAGTTTTCAGATCAATGCGCACTATTTGAAAATTTGTCCTTAATGGTGCCCATAACACAGATATAAAACAAAAAAGCTTTTCATGTGGCTTTATGTACAGTGACACTGATAGAATTTATAAAAACCTTATAGGATTATATTAAGCAACATGAGTGAATTTGATCAAATATTCATTTTATTGCTTCTCCCCCCCAGTGATTCCACCCAATAACAATGACACGAATCAGAAGCCAAAGAAAAATAGTTTTACCTAAAACATTGGTGAAGAAGCTGAAATAAATAAAATTAAGCTGACCTTTTAATAAATGTCTACTTATTGATTTAAATTCACTTTTTTCTTTTTGTGAGCAACACTGACGAGGCCTGTTAGAATACAAGCATGTATAATAACTTGGACACAACCATTTTTATTTCTTTTGTGTGTCATTACTGAAAGATTGAAGCAAGCTTCACCTAAGTGTAGTGATGCAAAAATAATAGTATCCCAGTCTGGCTGCGCAAGAGCGGAGGCAAACAAGAGCTTCATATTAAAGTGCCTTCTAGGTAGCTGACATGACGCATCTAGTCAGACGTAAATAATGACAGACGGAAACTATCATGAGGTCTGTGAAGCATCAACATACTGCTATCATTTTCTCTCTAACCTTGCCTTGCTAGCAGCTCTCAGCCTTACAGGCTGAGAGATCATTTAAAAAGCAAATCCTAATGACTCTGCCCACTGAAACAACAGTCAGCGAGATTGGCATCAATTTAGCTCAGTTTAGAAACTCAGAATAACAGCCATTGTTGACTTGTGACACCCTAAACTCCAGTTGTTCTCCGCAAATCAGCCCCACCCCCAGCACTACCCCTTCCCCATGGCTATTTCCACGCCTTGGAAAAAAAATTCTCATCTCTGGCAGGAATATGGTTCATTTCAGTTATTCACTTGGCACTCATATGTATTTTCTTAGGCTGCACCTATTTTTCTGGACTAGCTCATTTGATACAAAACACTTTAAGTTCCCCCCTCCCCTTTTTCATGTGGCACACATTATTTTGTGACATTATGTATGCACAGGGTAACAGTGGGTAAATAACATCCCCGTGTCCCTGTAGCTTAAGCCTAACACGGTTATGGTTCAGATAAACACGTCTGTACATGGCTGCCATAATCAATGTGGAATGGCAGAACAATTTTGCAGATGCAGTCCCAGGAAGAAGAAGGAAGAAGAAGGGAAAAAAAAAAAAAAAAAAAAGCTGTCTTGTCCAGATTCAATAGAATCTATTCACCAAGAAAACCTGAGATAAAGAAGTCGCATGTTTTATTGGTTAAGACAGTGATGACTTTGCAAGCCGGAGGGAACTGAAGCTGATATACAGTAGGATAATGGCATTATCACTTTGCAAATCAGCATGGGGCTTTGCTTGGGTGCTGGCAGAAGGGCACAGGGGTTCTGAGAGCTCTGGCTGGCACCCTAGAAAGGCAATGAGATCAAACTGCCTGCTTGTGAGTGTAAATGTATGAGGCTACATTGCCACGAATCACCTTCTGCTTGGTTAAAAACTGGTTGTATATGTGTGTTTTCACTGTTTTATGAGGGGCTAAGAGGTGAATGAATGGGCTAGAGTATGTGTGTGAGTATGTGCAGGGGAGAGAGGGTAAGAAAGCAGAAAAGAACGGGGAGGCTCACAATAGCTCATCTCAATGGAAAGCTATTGATCTCGTTTCATAACCCTTTAATCTCCACCTAAACATCTCACTTACCTTGTGTAAAAGAGATGCCAAATTGAAATAAATAATAAACACACAATATTTTAAGGAATTTTGAACTTTGCTTGGTAATAAATATTAATGCAGTTTGTGACTCCCAAGGAAAATAGAAGGTGCTTAATTCTGTTGTTGATATTAGGTACTGTGCAGGTTGATTTCCCGAGGCGGAAGTGAAAAATGCACTATTTGGACTTAAATTTAGATTTAATAAATAACTAATTTAGGATCTTGTTCTATATGCAAGGATATAATCACAAGGCATTCGTTTTTAAAAGGTTTCATTTATTCTTGTGAGCTTAATTATTGCAAGGAAACTGTGAGCAATTTGTTTTTTACCAGTGTCTGATTTCTGAGAATGGTTATTAAATATTAAATGGATGCATAATTCAGGCAATTAAGAAAGTAATCACACAAAGTAATGTAATGGAAGTTAATTATTACTGCATAAGCAAATAGTTCATTAATGCTAGTAGTTGCTATGGCTGCATTCTTAATACATGCAGAACTGAAGCATGAATCCTCTGTGTATTCAAGGAGCTGGTAGGAAGTGTGATGCTACACAGAGAGAGCACCACTAATGAAAAACAGAAGCAAATAAGGCCATATTGACCCCTGACTTGTCTAAATAAGGTGGGATCATCATTACTTAAGAGACTTTTATCAAAACCACTACTGCATTAGCTGCTTATAATTTTTTTGGGCTTATAACACAAACCATGACTTAAATCAAGGAGAAGCCAAATGGAATTCAGCTTGTTAAAACAAAAATCACTAATCATACTTCCCCTGTTTTGTTTTTAAAAATGAACCTTTTTGTTAAACAGCTAAAGTCATCACTTGTAACTTAAAAAGACTCCATAGATTTTTTTTTCATAAAGGCATTAGAGCTGGTAACAGATCTTACTTTGTCCGACCACTCAACCCCAAGTGAAAATTCTGACATTTCTTTGCTAACACTGTCTCTCTAAAGCATTATGCTTCATAAAGGCTATTTGATATTAATTCAACACATATGAGTTCCAGTGCACTCCAGACCTGGTGCTGCTGAGAGACACCAGGGTGGTCAGAGCAGGCCAGGCAAGGCAGAAAGAGAGGACATTGAGCAATGGCCAGGATTCAGCCCAGAGCCTCCAGGACCAAGCCAGGCCCTCCTCCACAGGAGATCCCTTCCTTTATGGGTTTACTTTTTAACTACCCAGAACTACCCAAGGCTCGCACTTCCTGCAGCATCCATATCGCTTGCCCCATCTCGTCACAGAATCTTATGCAGACCCAAGCCAGGCCCTCCTCCACAGGAGATCCCTTCCTTTATGGGTTTACTTTTTAACTACCCAAGGCTCGCACTTCCTGCAGCATCCATATCGCTTGCCCCATCTCGTCACAGAATCTTATGCAGAAAAAGGACATTCTGGTAGGCCAGGTGCTCTCGCATTATTCTGATTGAGGCCTTAATTCACCACACTCCTGAGATTATTTGCATGCCTGCTTACAATGCCATTACCAAGCCCTACCCTCCACCTCCCAGGCAGGGGGCTGTGCTAGGTGGGGCACGGTGGAAGTTAAGAGACATTGGTTTCATCAGGGATATGCTTCCAGCCATTCAAAGACAGCCCCGCACTTGGCTATCCACTGAGGGAAATAGAAAAGGCATCCAAGACACACTCCATCTCTGCTCCAGAAAAGGAGCATATAGTTCTCTTAGGACAGTGGTTCTTTTAACCTTGAGTCATGGAGCTTTGGGCACTCTAGTGCACCTGGGCACTGACAGGAAAATTTGAGTTTAGTTTTACAGGGTTCATGGTGTCCCTAATTCTACCTGAGGAGCTCGGGTTTAAGACCCTCTGCTTTAGAGAAGTGAGACCAGTGTTCTTCAAAAAGAGATAGTATACATTTAGATTACCTGTTTGGCTTTTTAACCTATAGACTATAAATACAGAGGGATTTGTGGGACCTGAGGTGGTTTGAGGAAGACTTCATGGAGAGAATGAGCCTTGGGCTTGACTTTAAAGTATGGCTGGTATTTGGAGGCCAAAAGCAGAGCATTTCATGTAGAACAGCCTGAGCAAAGGGAAAAAAGGTAGGACTTTCATTTATTCATTAACACATTCATCCACTTAACAAACATTGAACACCTACTGATTTAGTTAATTAGGGAAAATAAAAGTAAGACATGGTTCCCTGACCTCAAAGAACTTGCAGTCTTGAAGATGGGATACAGCAAGCATATAAATACCTATGTTAACAAAGGAAAAATGTAATCCTTCTGAGCAAAGTCCAAAGAGCCACAGGAGAAAGGTGAATTCAGTTAGGGGTTTCAAATACTTAATGTGGAGACACATTTCAGCAGGGCCTTATCTCAAGGAAACCATGTATAATATGGGCAGGTATAAGGCACTGTCAAGATCACCTCTTTGGTTTGGATGTCACACCTCAAAAAGAGGAGGGAAGCAGTATAGGCAAAGTCAGGGAGGTGAGGACATACGTTGTATGTTTGGGAAACATATTAGCATAGGTTTTGAGTAGGGGAAACTTTGAAAGGTGAATGAAAGCAAGATCATGGATGCCCTTAACTGGCAGGTAAAGGAGTTTGAGTAAATTATGTAGAATCACGGGTTTTCCTTAATGTGGTGTTTTAGAAGACGCATCTGGCCATAGCATTCAGTAGTGGCCCTAAGCAGTAGGGAGACCTTACAGTCTGCTGCAGTGAAGCAGCAGGGAGCAACCACTGAGCAACTCTTGTTGGTATATGTCTGAGGGAGTCAGCAAGGTGAACAAGGGAGGGTGGGGAATGAAGGGGGTTGCTAATTCACACCTACCTGATGGGGCCAGAGGTGAGACATGGAGCACTTTNCTGTCAAGATCACCTCTTTGGTTTGGATGTCACACCTCAAAAAGAGGAGGGAAGCAGTATATAGGCAAAGTCAGGGAGGTGAGGACATACGTTGTATGTTTGGGAAACATATTAGCACAGGTTTTGAGTAGGGGAAACTTTGAAAGGTGAATGAAAGCAAGATCATGGATGCCCTTAACTGGCAGGTAAAGGAGTTTGAGTAAATTATGTAGAATCATGGGTTTTCCTTAATGTGGTGTTTTAGAAAGACGCATCTGGCCATAGCATTCAGTAGTGGCCCTAAGCAGTAGGGAGACCTTACAGTCTGCTGCAGTGAAGCAGCAGGGAGCAGCCCCTGAGCAACTCTTGTTGGTATATATCTGAGGGAGTCAGCAAGGTGAACAAGGGAGGGTGGGGAGTGAAGGGGGTTGCTAATTCACACCTACCTGATGGGGCCAGAGGTGAGACATGGAGCACTTTCTGAGAGAGACCCCATTGTATTCACCAGAAAGGAAGTGGACGCGCTGTTACGGTGCCTCTGCCACTCTGCCTCTGAAGAAGCGTTCTGAACATGCTCCTTGCTCCAGAAGGACAGGCCGTGTGTGCCAGCTGTACCATTTATTCCCCCATAACACATTTTAGTATCTCCTAACTCAGGGAAGTGTTTGCCATATAACACCTGGTGTATAAGGCCAGATCGTTTCTATAAATCTTTACCCTTTAAAACAAGCTCTTACTCTGCCAAGTGTCAAGGCCATTTCCTTCAGTAGGGCTTGAAGTTTTCTCAATATGGGCTTCTCCCCTTCTCTCTGATTTAGGAACAAGCTCTTCTTTCAGTTTTCTAAGTGGAATCTCCTACATTACCTTATGTAATCTCCATATTCTGAGAAGTAAGTTGAAAAGATATTATTTCTAGTTTGCAGATGAGACATAGAGGAGGTAAAACGCCAAGCTTGAGATAACATAGCTAGTGAAAGATGATACCAGGATTAAAACTAGCCTTTTCACCTCAAGGGTATATTGATACTCAAGAGAGCCATGAGGAGAAGGTAGCAGGAGGCTTTATTTTTCCATACAATTTCTTCTGGGCTCCTCCATTCGCTTCTAACATTTACAGGCCAAATGCAAGTGAGGCTGAGGCAGAACATTTACAACTTTGAACTTTGCCTTCATTTTAGGGAACACTTCAGTTTCCCATTCAGCATTAGATCTGTTCTTCATTCTTACAGAGATTTCTAATGTGGCCAGATCGTTTTCCAACTCACATTCTCTGCTGAGATACTCTTCTCATCCTAGGTAAGTCATGTCATTTCTGCACAGTGCCTCTACTTGGGAGCAATTCTCTATTCCTTTCCAAGTCACTGATGACTTTAAATGTCAGAACGATCCCAGCAATAAAAAGTAGGCATTTTGCTTGCTCATCTGTATATCCAAGTTCCGCTTAAAATCTCAAAGCCATTGGTTTACTAAGCTATCTCTAGAATTTTCCAAAGAATCTCAGAGGACTTAAAATTTACCTTCTTCTTCATTGATGAAGTGAAATTGTTATCAGATTATAGAATTTTTCTGTTATGTTTGACATTGTTACACCCGATACCCCAAAACTTTCCTTTAACACATGCTGAATTACCCTGCTAATCAGTTTCTTTTGTCTACATTTTGAAATCTTTAAATCATGGGAAAGTAAGCCAACGCAAACCAGGCTGAAGATTTGCGTGTTGGACACTAATCTGTGTTAATGGGCCTTTACAGCATCACATTAGGCCTATGCCCGGATTGTCTTTTGGCAACCTTCATTGTGATGTGGGTGACAGGTGAGGACAGGGTTGAAAGGACAATCCCCATCTCATGTGAACTCAGGACTGGAATGCATTGCTCTCATTAGACAGCATCTAAGCTTCCAGAGAATGGCTCAGCTCTCACACTGGAGCTCTCGTGTTAAACCCTTCACATCACCACAGTGGGAAAAAACACACGCCTTGTGGGGACTAATGACTAATTCCCTACATCATGTCTAATGTATCCCAGGGTGCTAACTTCAGCACACCTGCCTCCACTGCTAGTAAGGTAATGAGAGCGCTTGTGAGTTACTGGTCACTGACAACATTTATAATACTCTTCAACCTAACGTTATTGCATAGGTCAGTGTGCAGTGTTCACTAGGAGTGGGTGAATTCTGTCACCTTGGGAGCCCCAGTTTTATGAGTAGTTGATTGGTGAAGTGGTTAGAAATCCTTTATAAATGAGGTGGATGCATTTGGAAAGGTTCTAGGTGTCCCATGATACCCTGTTAAATTTTGTTACTAATTACATCATCAAGAAGTAATTACAGCACTCCGAGGCCAGAGATTTTAAAATCATAACCATCCAGGAAATTTAGCCCATAAAAAATGGTATGCATTGGCCTGGATAACTAGGATGGTTGAGAGAAAGGGGGTGGCTTGGGGCAGGAGCATGGAAAACCAGATTGCTTGAGATTGGTTAGCACCTAAATCCACTGGTGGTTGACACCTTTTAGTCTGTCGTATGGAGTTTGAGTGTAGCTGCATTAGGATACATAAACTTCTCAATTTTAGAGAATCAAAAATTGCTTCATTCACTTAGAAATGTACCTAGAATAACTATTTTATTTTTCTTTTTCACTTCATTTTAATTTTTTGATGGGTTCTCAGAAAACTGAGCTGACATTCAGTTTAAAGGAAACAAAAAAAGAAATATGAATTTCCAGTGAGCCACATTTCAAGATAATGTAGACATTTTTGGACACCAAATAGCCAAAGATAAATGCAATGCAGTGATACACAAGTATGCCTGCCCAGAAGAGCTCTTTAGACTTGGTCTCTTACTACTATCTCTGTCCTCCTTTGCATTTCTGCCATGAAGGAACTCAATTGAAGAGCTTCCTGCCTCCTTTCCTTAGAGGCACTCTAGCAGAGTGACTAAGAATGTGGACTCGAGTTAGAATCGCTTGATGTGCTTTCTGGCTCCTCCAGCATAGTCTTATGTATTAGGTAGGGTAACACTGGTTGCTATAACAAACATACCCCAAATCATCAGTGCTTTGACACAATAGAAGTTTATTTATGGGCTGGCCCGGTGGCGCACTGCTACAGTGCACTGCTTGGGAGCGTGGTGGCGCTCCCGCCGAGGGTTCGGATCCCACATACAGACTGGTTCCCGCTCACTGGCTGAGCGAGGTGCGGGTGCGACACTGAGGGTTGCGATCCCGTGGCTGGACATGAAAAAAGGGGAAAAAAAAAAAAAGAAGAAGTTTATTTATAATAGATTACTCATGTAGTCATCTAATGTTGGTGTTCCTGATGAGCAATTTTCCTTGTTATGATTCAGAGATGAGGCTCCTTTGTTTTACAGTTTGTCTATATCCTAGAGCCTCAGCATCTTCTGCATCTAACCAGCAGATAAGCAGGGAGCGTGGAGAAGGCACAGCCAGTAATTGACTGGTTGGAAGACACACACGCTCCTTCCACTGCTTTTTATTAGTAAGAACTAATCACATCGCTTCACCAAGATACAAGAGAAACTGGGAAATGTAGCCCCTAACTGGGCAGCTGCTTCTCATAGACCATTTGATTCTATGGAAGGAGAACACAAATATCTGTGAAAAGTTAGCTGTCCTTGTCACACGTGGGCAAGACACCTCAACTCTTTGTCCCTCAGTTCAGTTCTCTCGTTTATAACATAGAGACAATAACAATACCTATTTCTTGGGTTGTTATATGAATTAAATTAGATAACACATATAAAATGTTCAGCATACAGAAAGTTCTCAATAAAAGTTAGTCATTATTTCAACTATTTTTATTGTTTTAATTTTTCCTCAAGTTACTTTATCTCTAATCAACAGAGATATTCATAGTTAATATCTCACATTACTCCAATTAAAATAACAGTCCAAACAACATGTGATAAGGACCATGTTCATTTTCTGAACGAAGAGAATCTATCTCATGGGGTGTGGCAATCAGACAGTCCCTGAAGCATGTGGAGCCTGCGGGTAAAATCATGCCCCTGCCCTAGTCCTGCTGTATGTTCTAGACACATACGTTTCCTTCTGGAGGAAAAAGTTTGAATTTCTTAGAGGGGGTGACAGAATAGTTCATCATTTCATTGTCCACACGTTATTTTTCAATATTTATTTCCATACCTTTTCCATTAGGCATTACAAGTATTTGTCTTTGAATCTATATCTGTATGTATTTAAGGACTCGAAGAGGGCATTTTCAACCTTCAGTGTGATTCAGTTTTATTTCAATAAGACTGTTTCATGAATAGCAACCAATTCAGTAAGGTCAGTTTTCCTTGCTTCTAAATTCCTCTTTCAGAGTGCAGAAAAGTTCCATGGTAACCAGTTAGAATCCTGGGAAAGTAAAAAGAAATTAATGAAGATAATCGAGGACCCCTCTTTTATACATGGGGTAGGGGGCATGCTGCTGATTAGAGTGTTACACTCTCTAAAGGGCTGCTTACTTTTATACAATTCCATAAACTGAACCCATGCCAGGCCAAATCACACCCCACCTGATCCAACCCAACCCAGCATGGGTGGAAGGCTAGACATCAGGGCGGCAGAGCAGAGTTCTGAAGCTAATGGGCTCTGTTGACAGAATACCTGGCTTCACTCCTAACTATACCTGCACAACTTTGGGCAAGTTACTTAACCTTTCTAAGCCTTGGTTTTCTCATCTCTAAACTGGGTATAAAAATAATGCCTACCTTACACATTTAATTGAAATGATTTATGTGGCATGCTTAGCACAGTGCTTGATGCACAATAGCAGGAAGCACTTAGCTCTTCTTCAAGAGCTTTTCTTGCATTTACTCATTTAATCTTCATAACAACTGTATAGGGATAGATAATGTAATTATTCCCATTTTACAGGTGAGAGAACTGAAGCCAGAGGGGTTAAGATCTCACCTTGAGATCACATAGCTAGTTAAATGGTAGAGTCAAAATTCAAGACCATGTACACTGGCTCCAGAGTTCCTGCTCTTAACCTCTGTATTATACCACCTCTTCCTAAGAGCTCAGAAAAGTTATCGCTTACCTACATTTTTATTAAAAGGTAGATGTTCAGAATTCAGGAATGTTTGATAATGTAGCACTTAAATTGGGAATGTCACAGGGTAAGGGCCTAGAAAAATATTGTTTATCAATACTTGAGTTAATGAATGAATGAATGAGTGAATGAGTAAATTAATGAATGGATGAAAGCAATTCTTGCATGGCCTGAAGACAGGGATGTGTCTCAGAACCATACTATGGATATTAGCATTGGTTGGAAGACATGGACATTATACCCTATAACATCACACCAAGCGTAAAATAATTTCAGTGCACTAGTTGCGTTGGAGTCATAGGAATCTCCCTGCTGAGTCTCAGACTTCAGATGGAGGAAGATTGCCACCCTTGAGAAGCACCCACTGTGATGGTCCTATGTCAACAGTGTGTGTGCAAAAGTGGTTTGCCAGAATCCAGCACTAGCCCATGTACAATACATTTTTATCTGACTGTCTAAAGTTGCATTTGGTGTCCCATTAGCAACGTGTAGGAGGCCCGAGTGTCCTCTGCATTACATGTGCAAAAGTGGTTTGCCAGAATCCAGCACTAGCCCATGTACAATACATTTTTATCTGACTCTAAAGTCGCATTTGGTGTCCCATTAGCAACGTGTAGGAGGCCCGAGTGTCCTCAGCATTACCTTGGTGTCCCATTAGCAACGTGTAGGAGGCCCGAGTGTCCTCTGCATTACACTAATTGTTTAAGCATGACAGGTTATTACTTCCATCGAGGGGTAATGTAGACTGGGGGGGGGAAGTAGGACACAAACACAATTTCCTGCTTTTTGAGAAGTGATTATAAATAGATGAGAAGCCATAAAAATATTACACATGGGATGGCTCATCAGTAGGGACTGAAAAGGCGACCAGAGGCTGTGCAGCCAAGAGCAAGAATGGCTCAAAGTTGACGAGTCCACAGCAGCGATTTAAAAATAGCAATGGTAATTCTGCAGCAAAACAGAACAATGAAACCAAGAGTCACAGAGCTCAAAAAAGACATTGGCCCAACACAATGCTCTTTCGTTGGTTAAGCTATTTTCATAGCAAACCCAAATTTCAAAATGTCAGCCTGATTAATAGGGGAGATCTGAAAGGATAAAGTCAAGGTGTTTTGTTTTAATGCATAAAAAAAGAAACTTACTCTTGTTTCTAACAATCTTTTAAAGCTTTAAGGAAAGAGAATGTTGTGCTTTGAAAGGAGACCTAATTATATCTTGCCTAGATGCTATTTTAATATGTACAACCATTAAGTAGGTTTAGACCATACTATGAGGCTCATTGTTTTCTCTATAATAAAATGAATATTGGTTAAATTCAATAACTATGAAGAGCTATAAAAGTTTAAAATATAATGTTTTATTCTAATTTCCATTTTCTTCTGAATATAAGTACTGTCTTGGTATGGTCTGATTAAATAGAATCCAGCAGCATCTGGTATAATATGTAGCCTGGTAGGGTGGATATGTGCATAAACTTCAGATCCTAGGTTTGAAAACCATTTCTGCTGGTTTTCAAAACCATTGGTTGGTAGATCTTGGACAATATTTAATATCTCTGAGGTTCCCCTATCTCATTTCTAAAATGAGAATAAATAGCATCTACTACATAAGGTTATTCTGAGACCTGAATTACTGAATGTAAAGCACTTAGTATGAACTAAATAAATAGTAGCTGCCACTGTGGTTGCTTTTACAGCTGTTGCCTGCGATCTTGGGCCTGCTGTGTGATATTTGGTGAGTCATTTGATTTCTTTGACTTGACTCTTTCCAGGGAAGGTGTTGGGCTACGTAGCTCTGAAGTTCCTTGAAGTCTTGGGATCTGATATATGTATAGTCATTCTTCATAGAAATCTCTGTGTAGTTTATATCAGAGGTCCATGCAAGGTTTCCCAAGAACAGTGTGTCTCTTAGGAATCAAGAATGTCCATTTCAATTTTGTTCATCCTGCTAGGTGAAGATCCTCTTAAAACAAAACTCCATATCTTAGACTATAAGTGAGATCACAACCGATTTCAAGGACTAGGCAAATTGGCACAGCTGGCAAGAGCAGTTGCACTTTATATACCTGCTCTGTCTTGGAGGTACATTCTTCTTTACTAATCATTTAGAAATAAAGGAAAGATGTTCCAGGCACTGTCTTGTTCTGCTCTAAATCCCCAGCTGAAAACACACCTAGAATTAAATAGTACCCAGAGCGGAGCAGAGTGCAGTCCTATCTCGACCTCCTCAGCATTGTTATTTGCTCTGTGATGGGAGAGAGAAAAGCCATCCATAAAGTTCCATGTGAATTAGAAAGTGGCACAGCTGCAAGAACCTGAGGCCCATTTCAGACTATATTTCGGCATTGATTATCCCTGCCTTTGCTATTGGGTGTCATTTTAGTCAATGAGATTACAATAGGGAGTTTAAGGGAGCACAGAGAGAAAATGATAAACAGAAGCACAAAGAAAGTAGTAAAAGGAAATACTCAAGAAAAGCTCAACTAATTTTGGCTCTTGGGCTGAAGGGCCAGGGTGGGACCCCTGTCAAGGAGGGTAACAGGAGTGCCAGACCATTCCCCTGGCTGAATCTTGCAGTTGTCGCAGAAAACATAAGATCAATTTTCTATTTTACATCTTCTCATCCTCTCTTTATGTTGAGGCAATAATAATTATATGTGGAAATCATTTCGATTTAAAGATCTTGAAAAAAATAAAATTCATGAAGATGTGAAAGACAGAATTAAGAACTTGATGATAATAATAATAATAATATATTGGTTGTACATACTACTTAACATTTTACAGTGCATTTCTATGTATTTTATCTCTTTAGGCCCTTACAAATATGCTTTGAAGGTATTGTTGTCTTCACTTCATCTGTCAGGTGCATCAGGCTGCAAGTAACAAAGAACTCAACTCAAAGTGTCTTTAATAACAAATAAGTGTATTCTTTTAGTTCAGAGCTGTGCACAGATTTCAGAATTGGTTGATTCAGTGGCTCAACGTTGTCATCAAGACCCCTAGTTATCTATCACCAATGTTGCCTACATCCTCAGGCTGGTAGGAAGATGGCTGCAGCAGTTCCAGATATCACAACAGAGCCCAAATACTTCCAGAGGAAAATAAAAGATCATTTCTACCACCCCCACCCCCGGGTCTCTCTTAGTGAGAAATTTTTTCCAAAAGCCCTCCTGCTGATGTCCCTTTAGGTCTCATTGGCCAGAGTTGCATCTCATTCGTGCACTGATCATTGGCAAGAGGAATGGGATTGTTTTCAGATCAATAAGGCCCATTTCTGGGGCTGGGGTGGGGCCAGGGGGTCCTGAGGCATGTGGCTGCATGGGAGAGAGGTGGAGGATACCAGAACAGAATGAGGTTTATGTTAAAAAGGAAGAAGTGGGGCATGGATACAGGGTATGCAATTCATAATGTCCACTACACCCAATATATATGAAAGGAAACTGAGACTCAGAATGGTAAAGGGATTGCCTAAGATGTGGCAGAGCAATGGTTGGTAAAAGCTGTGTTTTTAATAAAGGGTATGTAGAATGTTTACAGAACATAGAGCATTTTGGCTAGAACAGACTTTAAAAGTCATCCAGCCCAACCCTTTCATCTATCCTAGTACTTTGAGAGCACGACCCTCAGTATCTCTATTAGCCAAACAAGCTTACTAATGTGTGTCTCCAATTTGAACTTATACTCCAAATCTGTTAGTCTTCTCTTTGAAGGGTAACACATGCACATGCAAGAAAATTTTGCATGTAGGAGAGCGGGTGAGAATGTATGCATCCAATGGACAGAAAGAGAGAGAGAGAGAGAGAGAGAGAGAACGCACACGTGCGCTCCCAGTCATTGAAGCCCATTCTACTCCCGAGGGAGATGAGTAGTGGAAGGGCAAGGAGAGGCAGGAGCACATCTCCAGCTAAGTACCTCCCAAGAAAATGAGGGATGGGACCCCTTACAGCCTCCTTATCTCTTCTGTTTTCTGCAGTCCCCTCTGTCTTTTACTGCAGCCCCCCATCTCTCCAAGTTTTGCTTCTCAGTCTATTGTCACCAGATGTAGGTATTCAGTTCCATCTGGTTTTACCCTGATAAGCCTAGAGTAAAAGTTAGAAGTAATTTTCAAATTCTGCAACAGTGACACTGCCTATTTTAGCCAGAGGATGAAGCATCTTCAAGATAAGAAAACCTTTCTCTTGCAAAAATGGACTGACCACATAAGGCATCATTTTGGTGTGCTAGCTGAGTCTTTGTCTCTTTGCTGAACCTTACCAAATATTACTAAGATTGTCCACCTTTTAGCATAACTGGAGAACATTTTAATACTAAAAAAGCCACTTCTTCCCACATTATCAAAGACACCTTTGTCCAAACTTGGCAGAGGCAAGGGTGAGAATGTTCCTTGTTACGGAGACTGCTGCACGCTGCCAGAGCTGTTGACCACAGCGTTTGTGGCTGGGCCACCACCACTGTCCCAGCCACCTTATCCCTTTGTCCTTGGGTCTCTCTCCCCACAATTGAAAGTCTGAGTGGGAGAATGTTCCTTGTTACGGAGACTGCTGCACGCTGCCAGAGCTGTTGACCACAGCGTTTGTGGTTGGGCCACCACCACTGTCCCAGCCACCTTATCCCTTTGTCCTTGGGTCTCTCTCCCCACAATTGAAAGTCTGAGTGGGATAGTCTGTTTGGCTGAGACTGGGTCACATGTTCTTGCTCTGGTGTGTGTGTGCTCAGTGGAGGAGTTAGGGAGTCAGGAGGGAGAGGGGGAAGGAGGACATTCCTGCTTCAGTGTTTGGAGTGGGAGTGAGACAGGATAGGGCTAGGCCTATGAACTAAACTGACTCCATTTTTCCTGCAGAGGACATTTTGTTACTTTTCCACTCCTCAGTCATGAGACCCCCTGGCCACATGATTATCCCATGGCCCTAATAAAAGTAACTGAAAGAGACTGGTTGGGCATAAATGCCCTGATAAAATAAACTGAGATAAGAAGGGAACAGATATTCACTAAATCACAAAACCCCTTCCCCAAGACTTGTTTCCCTGTAATTGTAAAACTTAAGTTACAGATTAACCTTAAGACCTCTTTAGGGGTTCCAGCATGTGCACAAAGCTTCAAGGTGACCACTACAATGACCCTCCTGGGATGGTAATAATGGACACCACCACCATCTTGGAGCTACTGAGCAGGCACAAGGACCAAAGTCCTAACTGAGTGTGGAGCTCTTTAATCCTCCTGTCATCCTGCCAACTGGGCCAACTGTCGAGCTAGGGCTGGATATGGAGTTCACAGACCCCTCAAGCCTGTTGTCCAGACTGGGTTGCAAACCCTTCACATGCCAGGCCGGGTCACCAGACCCCTCACACACCAGGCTGGGTCACCAGATCCCTTACACACAAGTCTATGAGCTGGGTAACTGGCAAACGGGTCCTTGGAAGCCACAGGTTGGAAAGGACGGCTGCATGGAGCAGCCTCTGCCCAAGGCAGTCACCAGCCAAACCATGGCATCAGGCATGCGCACTAACTCCAACCCCCACACACAATTTGTTTACAGAGAATGCTGTACCACCCCCACCCTGACCTAAGGCGAGGGTCCGGACCAAACTATTCTATTTTCCTAACACTGAGCATGTGCCACAACCAGGAAGAACAGAAAGGACCACCTCCAGAGAGGCAGAATGATGATGCTGGCCTGCATCCCTTAATCCCTTTCCCTATAAAGGACTCTGAACAGTTCCCCTCAGGGAACTTTCCTGTAGCACCCCCCCCACCACCTCCTTATGCATAAGTCTATCTCCTCTCTTCATAAAGCATTGCTTGCTTTCTTGCTGCGTGCATTGTTTATTTCTATGACTTTGGAAACCAAGAGCCTAATTCAGTAACAGGAGGATGTGTCCTGTCTCCCACCAAGACTAATCAATGTAGAATTTAGGTGTTGGGAGTTCAAATGTTGGTCAGCCAACAAATGACAAGTGTCCAGGACACTGGGGCATGAATTGTCTGAATTTCTAGAGTGGAAGAAAGGCTCAGACTTGTCCAGAACAGAAAAGAATCAAGTTTAAGAAAATCCACTGATTAGCAGAGCAAACCAACCAATCAAACAGGACTTAGCAAACAATCAAATGTTTCTCAAATCACCACGGCAGTGCTTTTCAAACATTTGGGTAAATCAGAATTGAGGAGCACTTACTAAAAATGAGAGTTTCTAAACCTCATCCCACATTTATAGAATAAGACTCCTCTGGGGATGGGGTCAGGAAGCCATGTTATTTATAAACTCCCCAGATAATTCTGATGCAGTTGGTCTGTAGAACTCCTTTGAGAAACACTGCTATGTGGGTAATAGGAGAGATCAGCATAATGATAAATATAGCTGAATGTAAGTACAGCTTTCTACCTTAAGCACTTTACCCAGATTGTCTCATTTCAACCTCACAATAGCCTTAGCAGGAAGTACTATTTTGCCCATTTTACAGGTAGGCTAGGGCTGCACAGAGATGTTAAGTAATTTGGCTGAAGTCACAAAGCAGATACGAAGTGGGCACTGGATTTGCACCCTACAGTGATTCCAAATCCATGCCTGGGCAGAGACCAGATACTGAAGTTTGCAGCCATGGGTCTTACTGAGGTTTGTGCATCCTGGGGATTGGTCCCATGGAGAATATATATAGGAAAGATGATAATCACACCCAAAGAGGATGGGAAGCTTGAAGATGAAAACAGTAATGTAATCTCAATAGCTAACATGTTGTGCCTTAATGTCTATTAACATTCTAAAATTTGGTCCAATAATCCTGAAACCAGAAAAGAGAAAGAGAGAATAGATTTGGTATGACTTTAGCAAATTGTATTGTCTTACTTTCCTTATTTTTAAGGGAGTAAAATTAACTAAGATTCTAGAATCCATCCAAGTTCAACTAATAGCAACCCTCAGACAACCAGATTTGTTCCCCCTGCTTTTATGGGTGGGGGGAGAGGGGGGACAAATGACAAAATGATAACCAAAGAGTAAGAATTTTGTTTTTTATTTTTTTGAAGAAAAAAACACCTTCTAGGACATATTCTCAGAACAGGGCACACTGAACCCAATATTCTATACATTCTTTATTTGTGTCCAAAATACTGCCCAGTGAGACCTGACATTTTTAGGAAGATGAACTTACAGCCCTGCAAATCACAAGTCACATGAAAAGTGTGTGTGCACCATGCTGAACTTGTTAAGGAATGAAGAGATATTAAAACACAAAGGTTTAATTTTAATTGACAAAAAATTCAATTAACTGGAGAATCCCATTTATTGAAAACATAGTACCTACTTTCTTTTTCCATAAATATAGTGACTTATGTATCAGTATGGGAGGGAGGTTTGGGGATAGTTTTAGGGAACAGAGACAAGGGGAGGTCAGTCTCTGTAATGCATATACTTTTGAAAGGAAAGGAGTAACCAAGTGTTCTGTATATAACAAAAGATATCAGTCACCTGAATGAGCTTGAATTCAACATCATAAAAAACAGAAGAGTTTCAGAAAAAGAAGAGTGGCTTCCTGCCAGTCTGAGTGGTGGGTCCCTTTGGGAGGCAGAGAGATGTACAAAAGTCTTTTTGTAGCTATGATCTTTTGATCCTTTATTTTTATAGGAGATAAGACAGTAATTTTTCTACTGACCCACACAAAGATTCTGAAGAGAAGCCCAGAAATGGCCCTGGATTATGGTGAATTTATAAAGTTGGCAGAAAGCATATATAAAGATGATTCCTTCACTCTATTTTATATATCACTTTCTGTTTTTAAAAAACCTTTTAAAAAAACAACAAATAGGACATTTCCTTTTTCACCCTTCATTATTATCAAGTAGCGATATTGTGAATATTGTTTAATAGAAAATTATTTAACAGTTAGGTGAACCTACCTGGCCCCCTTAGCTGGGATCTTAAACAGGTGTCAGAGGCACAAGTTAAGGGTCCTTGTCTTCCCTCCACCCACACCTTCTTCATTAACTAACTCTGCCTTTTATTAATCATCCACCATTAGCAATGCAGCCTCCAAATATTTTCGTCTTCAAGTCCCACCCATTCCCCATCTCCACTGTAAATAGCATCTTGGTCAAGATAAATGATTTTGGAAATGCCATCTCTTGTAAGAGGAATTGTAAAAGTGAGTAATTTCATTGTAGAAGTGAAGTTCCTACTTGAAAGGATAAAAGAAAGAAAAAAAAAGATGGACGAGTATGGAATTTTTGTAGACATTTTTCATGTGTCAAGTGCTGTATTCCTGTCCTTCCTTTGCAAAGCAAGTCACCTGTTGTGTGTGTCTCAGAATGGCCATTGGATTTTCCCATCTTTCTTAACAGGACTTTTTGAGACGTGGAAGAGAAAGAGACTTGCTGACCTTTAAAAAGCAGCTAATCCATTTGTAGTATCTACTGTCGACTTTGCGGTGACTTCAATATTTCTGTAGAGGTTTTTAATAGAAAGGAGGTTCAGGAGCCACACATTTTATTTCTACTTGGCCATTGGGAATTACCATATTTGACCATTTTGAAGGTATTATAGATGTTCTTTAGTCTCACTTTACTACATGGCAATCAAGTAATATAACTTGTTCTGAGTAGGGCAGAAAATGGTAGCAGCGTAGAACTAGCTGATATGGAACAAAAGAGCTAGTAAGAAAAAGAAGGTTTTCCTATGGAGTTAAAATAGACTAGTGAGTCTGTGGATTCATGGCCTTTTACAATGTACAGATGGCTGGCTTTTGTTTGACAAGGGATGGATGGAGGGCAGTGTTGGGATAAAGGATGATCATGTCCTCTTGGCTGGAATAAAAGTTGCTCCATTTCCATATCAGAAAATTCAGAAAATGAAAACAGAAAGATTTACCCTTAACATTTACTTGTAGTGTTCTGGTTTCAATGAAATAACATGGAGCATTTCTGTGGAGGTCCAAGAACAGCAAATAGAAATTTCCATATCAGAAAATTCAGAAAATGAAAACAGAAAGATTTACCCTTAACATTTACTTGTTGTGTTCTGGTTTCAATGAAATAACATGGAGCATTTCTGTGGAGGTCCAAGAACAGCAAATAGAGCAGTGAAAAGGAACCGTTCCAGTGGGGGCCTCCATGACCCTGCCAACCAGCAGGAGAAGGGTCCCTCGATGATTATAGATGGGATAACCATAGCTTCTGAATAATTGCAAAGATAATGTCAGAAAAAACCTTGAAAATAACTAGAACCAGGATCATGGGATGACTTAATCATCTGAGAGAGAGATGATCCAGCCTAACCCAAAGAATAGAGACAAAGGGGAATCTAGAGAGATTGCATAAAGGTAAAATTGGCAGGATTCGGAAAGACGCCAAAATGCTGAGTGAAGTAGGGTGGAAGAGGTAACAATAATTCTGGGATTTTAATTTGTTTTTACTTGAGAGTCTATAACTGGGCAGCATTGCCAAGTGTGGTGAATAAGCAATGCTGAGTGAAGTAGGGTGGAAGAGGTAACAATAATTCTGGGATTTTAATTTGTTTTTACTTCAGAGTCTATAACTGGGCAGCATTGCCAAGTGTGGTGAATAAGCAAAGATGAATTTGGTGGTTGTTAGCAGTTACAATTCACTTTGAGCCAGTCTTGAAAACAAAATGGTAACATGTACACAAACCAATAAGCACAAAAAGTGACCAGACAGATCTGTGTGTCACTGACGTCTGTATCTAGAGCAACTTGTGGCTCTTATAGAGTGGTTTGTTTATGGGATGCCTGAAGTGGGATAAAAAGCCACACCTAGCCACAGGGAGAGTTAAATGGTACAGTATATTTTGAAAATATTTCCCAAATGATTTAGCAAAACCGTAAAAAGTGTAGTGAAAGAGGATTACATAACATATATTCATCAACCAAAACATTATTGAATGTATTGATCCAATGAATAATTATATTAAAGGCAAGGTATGAAAGACCTCAGTGTATAAATATCTTCTGAAAATTGTATTATTTTGAATTCAGGCTATTAAAAAAATTCTAGAGAACTTTTATTTCATTGCCAGGAAAGAAAATATTCCTCAGCTTGGTTCACCCACTAGAAAGGATACCAGCTTTACATAATAAAAAATTAAGTAGTGAAAGTTCCAGTATATTTCTTAGCATAAAGTTAGTACTTTATAAATGTGAATGTGTTGAATCTGAAATTAAGTAAGATTCCCACAGTTTGAGTTTTACTGCTAAGCTATTTTACCTTTTCGGTTGAATTTGTGTAATACATATTTTTCTTTAATGACCTCCATCCTTCTTCTACTCATCTTAAAAGAATTGTCTAGCTTCATTGTCCTTGTTTCCCCACTTCTTCAAATCACCTGGCTTTGCCCACCCTCCACTCTAACCCAGAAGAAGCTTCTAATTGCCAAATTCAATAGCATTTTTAGTTTTCATTTTATCACATCTTGCTGGAATATTTGACACCCCTTTTTCATTCCTGCATTTGTATCCAACTTTGGTTTCCTGGACATATTTCTCTTCTTCCAATTTCCCCCAGTCTTTCCAAATCAATCTCTCTCAGTTTCTTCTGAAGGCTGTACTTCCTCTCTCCAGCCCTTAATTGCTGTGATTCTATATGAGTCTATCCTTCTGCCTCTGTCTTGTTTTCTTTCCCCCTTTTCCACTCCACTCTAGTCTACAAACACATCCCTGTTTTGACTACCTGCTAGGCCGGGGCTCCAGATCTGCATATGCAAATGAGGTCTCTCCTGGGTTCCAACTCCCTCTGGACACCTTCACTACGATGGCTGGGGACAGCTCAACATTACCATGCCCAGAACTGGGCTAATTTTTAATCCTCTACCTCATAACTTCTCCTGCATTTCCTACCTTGATGAGTGATAACGTCATCCTTCCAAATGCCAAAACTATAAACCCAAGTCATCTTTAACTCCTTCCTCATGCCCACATTTCTCATGTGTGCACATGTATGTGGAGGGTTGGTTGGATAAAGCTTTTTTAAAGCTGGAAGTGACTTCATTTAGATGGGACAAACCTGCTTAAGTGTAACCCTCCCTCGAAGAAGAGGATGAGGTGAGTACAGTAGTTTTCTGGGTAGCATTATAAGGCTTCTGTACATGGGCTAAAAACTTAGGAACATACTCCACACATTTGGAAATCTTTCCCATAACCAAGGGCTTACCTGGGCCATCTAATATCCAAATCTTCACACCAGCCACGCTGAACTCTCTTCTACTTCTTTGCTCTCATCTCTTACCATCTTTTTGCCTTTTCCTTGGCACACTGGAGTGCTTATTCTTCCCAGAGAGCCCACTTTGTTTCTCGCCTCCAAACCTTTGCTTCAACTGTTTCCTCTGCCTGAATCATCCTCTCTTTTCTCCCCCAAATGCTAACTCCACCCATTGCTTAAGGCCTTTAAAACTTGACTAAATATACACCCTGAAACAATAAAACTCCTTAAAGAAAACATAGGAGAAACACTCCAGGAAGTAGGACTGGGCACAGACTTCATGAATATGACCCCAAAAGCATGGGCAACCAAAGGAAAAATAAACAAATGGGATTATATCAAACTAAAAAGCTTCTGCAAGTCGAAGGTATACCTGTTCCCCAATGTTCATTGCAGCACTCTTTACAATAGCTAAGAGTTGGAACCAGCCCAAATGTCCATCATCAGATGAGTGGATATGGAAAATGTGGGATAGCTACACAATGGAATACTACTCAGCTATAAAAAAGAATGAAATACTGCCATTTGCAATGACATGGATGGACCTAGAGAAAATTATATTAAGTGAAACGAGTCAGGCACAGAAAGAGAAATATCACATGTTCTCACTTATTAGTGGGAGTTAAAAATAAATAAATAAATACACAAATAAATGGTGGGGGGCAGGGAAGAAGACACAACAATTACAATTCCTTGAAGTTGATATGACAAACGAACGGAAAGGACATTGTTGGGAGGGAGAGGGGAGCAGGAGGGGGAGGGAGGTTTCGGTAACGGGCCACAATAATCAACCACATTGTATATTGACAAAGTAAAATAAAATTAAAGAAAAAAAAAAACTTGACTCAGGGGTCTTCCTCCTCTCAGAACTCTTTTCCTCTCAGAAGCCCAAGGCTGGGCAAGATGTGGCTCCTCTGTGCTCCCCCTTACTTGTACTCAGCTCACTCCTTACACTTGCCTCGGCATTTAATAACTCATCTGCCAGTGTGTTGGCTCCTCCAAAGGCAGGAACTAATCTTGCTCATCTCTGAATCCTCTTAGTGACTGGCGTATGGAAGGTGCTCAAAAATATTTTGTTGAATTAATAAATAAGTGAAATATTGAATGGAAATGCTCTCAGAATCAGGCAGATTACCTTACTGCACAGATTTTCCTTGACTCACTCTGAATCAACCCACCCCTTTGCACATTTCCACATCCTGGATGGGGCTGATGGTATCAGCTCAGGTAAGAGTTTGAAGTTGCATCTCAGGAACCAGCCCAGTGTTGAAGGGGGAGGTAAGGCTGTAAATCCCTTTATTTAAACAGAAGATTTAGTTTAATATCTGTGAGTATCCCTAGTTCTGAACATGGCCACATCACATCACAGAGTGACTTGAGGTGTTCAATTAGGCTCCAGAGAGTTATCATTGCCTGGAGAATAATTTGACATTCCAGGAACTCCTCCACCTGGAGGAAATAAACCAGTCCGTTAGCAGCTTAGAGGCCCTTGCTGGAGGTGCTACAGTCTATGTATTTCTGAGACACTTGCCTACCATCCTCCCACACTGGGGGCCCTGCCTTGCCAATGGAAAAGGTGCCAGAGATTCATGTATGTGAAGTCTCAGTTGGTGCTAATAAAAGGTCAGTTAGAACCTGTATGATCTTGGATAAGTTACTTAACCTCTCTATGCCTTATTCTCCTCATAACATAATGCCTGTGTCATAGGGTTATTGGGAGGATTAAATTAGATAAATTATGTGAAGAGTTTAGGAGGGGGCAAGCTCACAGTAAGTACTTAATAAATGTCAGCTGCTATTATATTACTGTTAAGTGCCTTCCAGCCTGTGGTGTCTATAGAGAACCAACCTTGAGAAGAGAACTCAGAGAGAAAAATGTCCTGGAGAGAAACTAAAATGCAACTGTAAGCCAGAATTTCCATGTAGGAATATGTTTCATGTCATTTAATGATCTAAAACAAACAAACAAAAAATCCCAGAGTTTCCATGAAATGTTGAATCTGTTTTCATGTTGTGTGATTATTACTATGATGTTTCATGTCATTTAATGATCTAAAACAAACAAACAAAAAATCCCAGAGTTTCCATGAAAATGTTGAATCTGTTTTCATGTTGTGTGATTATTACTATGTTTTTTTTTCTTCTCTCTTCTTCATGCTGTCACTAAATTTGCTGTGCAAAAGTCACCTCTTGAGTCCCTCACATCAATTTGGCTCAATTATCTCTCAGAGCCACTGTGACCTACCTATTTATGGGAAGTAGAAGTAGCTTTCTTCCTTCTCCAGGGATTTCATTCCTCTTTTCACAGAGGAGGTTCTGACAGAAAGTAGTCCTTGTTTCTTTTAAACACTAAACTCTCTTGCCTACTTCAGAATTTGTGGCTAGCATCATCTTTCTGGTCAGGGGCCATATTTTCTACCAAAGAAGCATGAGATGGAGCAAAGGGCAGATAAAAGGCAAAGCCAGCAAAGACCCCAGGTCTAAAGGAGGGAGTCCTGGGGCCCAAGGTGTTGGTAAGTAGCAGTGGAACCAGCTTTGCTTTTGCACATGTTTGTGGTACACCCATTGCCTTGTTTGCCTCCTCTCTCTCTGCCCACTGCTTTTCCATCTCCTTTGCTGGCTTCTCTTCCTCTTCTGGTCCTTCAATGCTGATGTTCCTCAGGGCTTGCTTGGTTCAAGAACCTGGGCCCTAACTCTTCACCTTCTCTGAACAATCTCAACCATCCGAGAGCAACAGGAATCAGATCTGTCTTCTAAACTCCAGACAAGTACATCCAACTGCCTTCTTGATGGTTCTTAAATGAATATCCCACAGGTCACTCAGACTCAATATGGCTAGAATCATACCTGTAATGTTTTCTCCTGCCTTGAGCTTGCTTCTCCCACAGTGTTCCCGGTCTTGGAAAGTAGCACTACTCCCTAAGCTGTTGCCCAAGGAGATACTGGAAGTTGACCTTGACTTTTAACTTTCCCTTTCAATTGATCACTACTTCCTGTCAGCTTTACCCCCACCTGGCAGTAAGGAGGGACCCCATCTCTCCCCACTGGGGTAGTTTCAGAGGAATATTAGTGGGGAGTCAGGACTTTCACCATCACCCATGGTAATGAGGCCATCCCAATTTGGTGTCAGGGGAGGCCATGGGGGGAGCATGAACTCCCACCCCCACCCAGCAGTAATGAGGAGCACCCCCCCACACACACTCAGATGTCAATGTAGGCCAAGTGAGGAACCTAGACTTCTACCTCCACTGACAGTAATGAGGCAGCCTTCTGCCAAAGTGGTGTCTGAAAAATCCAGCTAAAACAGAAAGTTTAAATGAGATCCAGAGTCTCATAATTTGATATACAAATGTTCAGATTTCAATATAAAATCACTTGTCTTAACAAGAACCAGAAAGATCTCAAACCAGACGAAAAAAGACAACCAATAGTTGCTGTATTCATTTCCTAGAGCCACTGTAACAAACTGCCACAATTCTGGTGTAAAACAACAGAAATTTATTCTCTCACAGCTCCAGAGGCCAGAAATTCAAACTCAAGATGTCAGCAGGGCTGCATTTCCTTCAAAGGCTCTAGAAGACATTTTGTTCCTTGCCTCTTCCAGTTTCTGGTGACTCCAGTTATCCCTTGGCTTGCAGCTGCAACACTCCAATCTGTGCCTCCATGGACACATTGCTGCCTCCTCTGTATTTCTCTTTTAAGGATGCTTATCATGGGATTTAAGCCTACTCAGATAATCCAGGATGATCTCCTCTCTCAAGATTCTTCATTACATGTACAAAGACCCTTTTCCCAAATAACATAACAAATATTTATAGGTTCCAGGGATTGGGATGTGAATAATCCCTGGGGGAGGGGCACCCTTAAACCCACTATGGATGCCAAGACTGAGATGACAGAAGTGTTAGACAAAGATTTGAAAGTAGCCATGATAACATGCAATTATGAGCATGCTTGAAATCAATAAAAAAAGTAAGCCTTGATAAAGAAATAGAAAGTCTTACTAAAGGGAGAAGATATCAGGAAGAACCAAGTGGAAAATTTTAAATGTACAATATGGAAATAAAAAGCCCAGTGATGGCTCAACAGCAGAATGGAGGGGACAGAGGAAAAAATCTGTGAACTGGAAAACAGAGCGACAGAAATTACCCAATCTGAACAACAGAGAGAAAATAGATTGGGGGGAAAAAAAGAAAAAATAAATGAAAGGGAACCTCAGGTATGTGTGGACTATAACAAAAGATCTAGCATTTGTGTCATTGGAGTTCCAGAAGAAGAGAAGGGAGAGGATGAGGCTTAAAAGGTACTGGAAGAAATAATGACCAAAAACTTCTAAAATTTGACAAGAAACATAAATCTACAGATTCAAAAACCTGAGAAAATCTCTAACAAGAGAAAACCAAATAAATTCATGCCAAGACATATTATAATGTCTAAAAACTTAAAAAAAAAAAAGAAAAAGAAAAGAAAGAAAAGTAAAGAAAAAATCTTGAAAGCAACTGGAAAAAACCCAACATCTTACCTATGAGAAAAGCAGCTAAAACGGCACCGTATTTCTGATCATAAACCATTGTGAAGGAAGTGCCACAGTATCTTTCAAGTGTTGGAAGAAAACTGTCAATTCAGAAATTTGTACCCAGTGAAAATATCCTTCAGGAATGAAGGGGAAATAAAGGCATTTTCAGATGAATAAAAGCTAAAAGAATCTGTCTTCAACAAAGCAATTTAAAAATAATGGCTAAGGGAAGTTCTCTAAGCAGAAAGAAAAAAATACAAGAA
>NW_007734196.1:102085-104137 GCF_000696425.1 Galeopterus variegatus | reverse complement strand
AATTATACCAATCTCTAATGTTGTTCCAAATGTATGGAGAGAAATAAAGACAAAAATATTATAAATTGGGGATGTTGAAGGGATGTAAAGAGAGGTAAGTGTACTATATACTTCATTCATACCGGGAAGATCATGACACAAGTAGACTATAATAAGTTATGTATTTTAATGTAGTATCTAGAACAACCACTGAAAAAGCTATACAGAATGTTACACTTAAAAACACTATAGATAAATCAAAATGGAATTCTAAAAATATGTTCATGTAACTCATGGGAAAACAGAAAAAAGAAAACCAAGAAATAAACAAACCAACCTTTTTGCTGGTGGAGGGTCTTGTCTCGATGTTGATGGCTGCTGACTGATCAGGCTGGTGGTTGGTGAAGGCTGGGGTGGCTGTGACAATTTCTTAAAATAAGACAATGATGAATTTTGCCACATCAATTGGCTCTTTCCTTCATGAAAGATTTCTATGTAGCATGTATTGCTATGTGAAAGCATATTATCCACAGTAGAACTTCTTTCAAAATTGTCGTCAGTGCTCTCAAATCCTGCCACTGCTTTATCAAAGTTGATCTTATATTCTAAATGCTTTGTTGTCATTTCAACAATGTTCACTACATCTTCACCATGAGTAGATTTTATCTCAAGAAACTGCTTTCTTTGCAAATCCATAAGAAGCAAATACTCATCTGTTAAAAGTTTTATCTTAAGGCTGCAGCAATTCATTCACATCTTGGGGCTTCATTTCCAATTCTAGTTCTCTTGCTATTTTCACCAAATCTGCAGTTAATTTCTCCTTGAAGCCTTGAGCCCCTCAAACTCATCCATGTAGGTTGGAATCAACTTATTCCAAGCTTCTATTCATGATGATATTTTGACCTCCTGACATGAATCACAAATGTTCTCAACAGCATTTGGAAGGCGAATCCTTTCCATAAGGTTTTCAATCTACTTTGTCCAGATCCATCAGAGGAATTAGCCTATGGAATATATAGCTTAATGAACTGTATTTCTTAAATAATAAGATTTGAAAGTTGAAATTACTCCTTGATCCATGGACTACAGAATGGACGTTGGGTTAGCAGGCATGAAAACAACATTAATCTCTTTGTACATCTCCATCAGAACTGTTGTGTGACTAGGTGCGTTGTCAAGGAGCAGTAAAATATTTTGAAAGGAATCTTTTTTTCTGGGCAGTAAGTCTCTCAGTGGGCTTAAAATATTCAGTAAACCATGCTGTAAAAAGCATGCTGTCATCAGGCATTGTTGTTCCATTTATACAGCACAAGTAAAGTAGATTTAGCATAATTATTAAAGGCCTTAGGATGTTTGGAATGGTAAATGAGTGTTGGCTTCAACTTAAGGTCACCAGCTGCATTAGCCTCTAACAAGAGAGTCAGTGTGTCCCTTTGAAACTTTGAAGCCAGGCATTGACTAGAGAGAAGACTTCAGCTATAGAAGTTCTAGATACCATCTTCTTCCAATATAAGGCTGTTTCATCTACATTGAAAATCTGTTGCTTAGTGTGTCTGCCTTCATCAATGATCCCAGCTAGACCTTCTGGATCACTTGCTTCAGCTTCTACATCAGCACTTGCTGCTTCACCTGGCACTTTTATGTTATGAAGATGGCTTCCTTCCTTTAACTTCAGGAAGTAACCTCTGCTAGCTTCAGACTTTTCTTCTGCAGCTTCCTCACCTCTCTCAGCCTTCAAATAATTGAAGAGAGTTAGGACCTTGCTATGGATTAGGTTTTGGCTTAAGATAATGTTATGGCTAGTTTGATCTTCTATCCAGACCACTAAAACTTTATTCCTATCAGCAATAAGGCTGTTTCCCTTTTAATCTTTTGTGTATTCAATGGAGTAGCAGTTTTTCTTTCCTTTAAGAACATTTCCTTTGCCTTTACAACTTGGCTAACTGTCACAAGAGGCCTAGCTTTTGGCCTATGTCAGCTTTTGACATGCCCTTCTCAGTAATCTTAATCAATTCTATCTTTTGATTTAAAGTGAGAGACATGCAACTCTTCCCTTCACTTGATCACTTAGAG
>NW_007734196.1:98641-101402 GCF_000696425.1 Galeopterus variegatus | reverse complement strand
GGGAGCGCCGCCACGCTTCCCAAGCGGCGCACTATCCAGTGCGCCACCGGGCCGGCCCGGCCTATGTCAGCTTTTGACGTGCCCTTCTCAGTAATCTTAATCAATTCTATCTTTTGATTTAAAGTGAGAGACATGCAACTCTTCCCTTCACTTGATCACTTAGAGGCCATTGTAGGGTTATTAATTGGCCTAATTTCAATGTTTTTGTGTCTCAGAGAATAGAGCAGCCTGAGGAGAGGGAGAGAGATGGGGGAAATGGCCAGTTGGAGGAGCAGTCAGAACACGCATACATTTATCAATTAAGTTCACCATCTTATATGGGTGTGGTTCATGACACCCCAAAACAATTACAATAGTAACATCAAAGATCACTGATCACAGATCACCATAACATATAATAATAGTGAAAAAGTCTGAAATATTGTAAGAATTACCAAAATGTGACACAGAGACACAAAGTGAGCACATGCTGTTGAAAAAAAAAGGCACTGATAGACTTCAACTTGCAAAAAATGCAATACCTGTGAAGTACAATGAAATGAAGCACAATAAAACAAGGTATGACTGTATATAAAAGTCAATTGCTTTTCTACATACCAGCAATGAACAAGAGCAATTTGAAATTAAGAACACAGTATCATTTACATTAGCACCCCCCCACACACAATGAAATACTTAGGGAAAAAGCTAATGAAATATGTTCAAGAAATATTTAAGGAAAAATACAAAACTCTGATGAACAAAATCAAAGAAGAACTCAATAAATGGAGAGATATTCCATGTTCATGGATAAGAAGACTCAACATTATCAATATGTCAGTTCTTCACAGCTTGATCTATAGATTCAATGTAATCCCAACTAAAATCCCAGCAAATTATTTTTTGAACATTGACAAACTGATTCTGTAGTTTATATCGAGAGGCAAAAGACCCAAAATAGGCAATGCATGTTGAAGGAGATGAGCAAGTTAGAGGACTGACTCTACTCAACTTCAAGACTTACTATAAAGCTGCAGTAATCCAGACAGTGTGGTATTGGTAAAAGAAGAGACAAATAGATCAATGGAAGAGAACAGGGAGCACAGACATAGACCCACATAAATATGGTCAACTTACCTTTGACAAAAGAGCAAAGGCAATACAAAAGAACAAAGACAGTCATTTCATTAAATGGAGCTAGAACAACTAGATATCCACATGCAAAAAAATGAATTTAGACACAGACCTTACATAAAAAATTAATTCAAAATGAGTAATAGACTGGAATGTAAAATGCAAAGTTATAAAATTCCTGGAGAAAACCTACTTGACCTTGTGTAAGTCATTGACTTTTTAGATACAACACAAAAAGCACAATTCATGAAAGAAATAATTGTAAGCTGCACATTATTAAAATTAAAAACTTCTGATCTGTGAAAGACAATGTCAAGGGAATGAGAAGACAAGCCACAGAATGGGAGAAAGTATTTACAAAAGACACATCTGATAAATGACCATTATCCAAAATAACAAAGAACTCTTAAAACTCAACAATAAGAAAACAAATGACTCAACTTAAAAATAGATCACAGACCTTAACAGACACCTCCCCAAAGAAGATATACAAACGTCAAATAAGCATGTAAGAAGATGCTTCACATTATATGTCATCATGGAAATGTAAAATAAAATAACAGTGAGATACCACTACACATCTATTAGAATGGCCAAAATCCAGAACACTGACAAAACCAATTGCTGATGACAATGTGAATCAAAAGGAACTGTGATTAATTACTGGTGGGAATGCAAAAAATGGTACAGCTCCTTTAGAAGACAGTTTGGTGGTTCCTTACAAAACGAAACATACTCTTACCACACAATGCAGTATTGTGCTCTTTAGTGTTTACTCAAAGGAGGTGAAAACTTATGCTCACACAAAAACCTGCATGTGGATGTTTATAGCAGAGTTATTCATAATTGCCAAAATTTGAAAGCAAACAAGATGTCCTTCAGTGCATGAATGAGTAAGCAAACTGTGGCACAAAAACTTATGCTCACACAAAAACCTGCATGTGGATGTTTATAGCAGAGTTATTCATAATTGCCGAAATTTGAAAGCAAACAAGATGTCCTTCAGTGCATGAATGAGTAAGCAAACTGTGGCACACATAGACAATAGGATATGATTCATTGCTAAAAGAAATTAGTTATGAAGCCATGGAAAGACATGGAGGAACCTGAAATGCAGACTAAGTATAAGAAGCCAAGCTGAAAAGGCTACACACTGTACAATTCCAGCAATATGACTTTCTGGAAAAGGCAAAACTACAGACAGTAGAAAAGATCAGTGGTTGCCAGGGGTTGGGGTTGGGTGAGGTGAAGGAATGAATAGGAAGAGCACAGAATTTTCAGGGCAGTGAAAATACTCATGTAATACTATAATGATGGGTACACATCATCATACATTTACCGAAACCCATAGAACCTACAACACCAAGAGTGAACCCGAAAGTAAACCATGGACTTTGGGTGATTATGATATGTCAATATAGGTTCATTAATAGAAACAAATGCACTGCTCTGGTGGAGGATGTTGATAATGGGGGAGGCTGTGCATTTTGGGGGGCAGGGGGTATATGGCAAGTCTCTGTATCTTCCTCTCAATTTTGCTGTGAGCCTAAAACTGCTCTAAAAAATAAATTCTTAAAGAAAAACCACTAAAATAATTTTACTTAATATTTTCAAGATAATGATACATAGATACATTAGTCTGGGTTGT
>NW_007734196.1:96763-97380 GCF_000696425.1 Galeopterus variegatus | reverse complement strand
CATGGAGCTATGGCCCCATAGCTTCATTTGTGACGATGCTAGTTTAAGTTCAGTAATCAACAAGAACAAGACTAAGTTCCAACTTTGTTCTACGTGAGCTCCTCCTAGGCTTGCGTGGTGGTCTTGGGGCCATAGAGTCTGGGCTCAACTCCACCTCTCTCATTTACAAACTGTGTGACACTAAGAAAGTCACTTTAGCTTCCTGAGCTTAGAATTTTTTATTTGTAACAAAATTATACCTTCTATCCAAGATTATGAAAAATAGAGATAAAATATAATATATGAATAGACCTGCTCATATTATAAGCTCAAGAGCAACCATTCTCACTAGCACTATTATTTGAGCTTGGCATATGCTATGCTGTGTTCCTACTCATCTTTGATTTATCCCACCAACTGGATTGTGAGCACCTGAAAGGCAAACATGCCAATGTCCTCACCTTTGTAATCCCCACAGCCCTCAGGATAATGTCTTGCACTTGATAGGGGCTAAGTAAAAATATTTGTTGACAATGAAGACAATGCTATAAGTAGAATGATCAAAAGGTAATAAATCAAGCTGAAGTTCCTTTAACACTGTTGAGCACAAGTTTTAGTGCATTGGAATGACCTAGGGG
>NW_007734196.1:94774-96550 GCF_000696425.1 Galeopterus variegatus | reverse complement strand
GGGGTTTAGTAAAATGCAAATTTCTGTCCCCTACCTTCTATACTGAGAGATTCTGATTCAGTTGGCCTAGAAATCTGCATTTTAACAAGATCCCTGGATAACTGTATAACTGTGATACAGCTGGGCATGTACTGATCACATTTAGAGAAACCATGCTTTAGTAGCTATACCTACATCACACCGAGTATTCAGTTGTAAAGAGATGCCCATATAATACATAAAGTAGGAATTGATGATCATTTACGTGAAAATTTGGTCTGCAGGGTCATTCAGAAAATCCACTTTATCACTAAGGTGCCAAGCAGAAATTATAAAACTAATCAAAACTTTCTTTTCTGAAGTTAATTAACATATTTTATGTCCTAGTCATCTTAGCCAAAACTATATACGTACATGCTGTCTTTTTGGCTCCAACTTGCCTTGTGAAGGGAAAATAGAAATGGAATAAAATTCCCACCAGGCATTAGACTGCAAATACATTTATCCTGCAGCAAAGCATTAATTTACGAAGATGACTGCACTGCATTATGCTTGCAGTCCATACTCATTTGGCCCCCAAACTGGTCTCTTAGTGAGACATTTGCTTTTTCTAGCTGCTGCTATTTAGGACAAAGGCTTGGAACCACTAACAAAATAATTGTGCTTTCCGGAATTTCCTAAAGTAATTCCTTTTAATATTAGGAATAATTAATACAAAATTAAGAAAATAAGAACTGACGCAAGAATTATATCTTCCGTCCAACATAGGAACATAGGGACAATTTAGAGAGAGTAAAATAAAATTTCTTACTTCGTGAGAATAAGTTATACAGAAAAGAGCTGTTATCTACTTTCAACTTTCACCCAAAGACTTCAAAATATTGATTAAGAAAGATGCCCATTTACAGGTGGATAATATTTTTATAAAACAGGGGAACATTTTCCAGTTAGTCGGTAAAACTGAAACTAATAATTTTGTCCTGTTCTCCACCATCCATATATTATTTACAAAACTACTTCCTATTAATGTGTAAATTACCAAAAATAAGATATGAAATTCATTTACCAAGAAATCACTGTTGTATAGAAGGTATTAGTGTATCATATATATATTCTGGAACTCAATGAAAATCCAACAGTCCTTGATACTCTCCTGGCTTCTACAGTAAATTTAATATAACAGATCACTGTTGTTCCCTCTATTGTAGACCATCTCAAACGTTTCCTATTCTAAGAATATGAAAAGAAAATTGGAGTATGGGGGAAAAAATGTATTCTTAGATCTTGATTCTATTTCAACTCTACAAAATTACAGTAATTACAAAGATAAAGGGTAAAAGTCACAAAGCGCTGGCTGGGACATTCCAGAGCAGGAGAAAGCTTGGCGCCATTTTTATAGTTATGCCTGTTAAGATTTAATAGACGGAAAGTTTCATTAGTGAGCTGTGCTGCAATTAACTTCAAGGAGGTTCCAGACTACTGTATGTTGCTGTTACTGACAGAAAACTGTTTAGATTTCCCTCTCGAAAGAGTGTATTGGATTTTCAACACTTCAATTATAAAAATTAGTGAGAGGCACAATTTAAAATTTAATGTAGAGGCCAGTTTTTTCTTATCGCATAACACATAGTAATAATGGACTTTTATTCTTCAATGGACATGTCGATTGCTATTTGGTAGTGAGTTGCTCTTGTGTATGTTGTTATTTATTTATTTATTATTATTATTATTATTATTTTTTTTGTCCTTTTTGAGACCGGCCACACCGTGCTCAGCCAGTGAGTGCTGTGAGTGCAC
>NW_007734196.1:63455-94342 GCF_000696425.1 Galeopterus variegatus | reverse complement strand
GTGAGAGGCACAATTTAAAATTTAATGTAGAGGCCAGTTTTTTCTTATCGCATAACACATAGTAATAATGGACTTTTATTCTTCAAGGGACATGTCGATTGCTATTTGGTAGTGAGTTGCTCTTGTGTATGTTGTTATTTATTTATTTATTATTATTATTATTTTATTTTTTTTTTTTGTCCTTTTTGAGACCGGCCACATCGTGCTCAGCCAGTGAGTGCTGTGAGTGCACCGGTCATCCCTATATAGGATCCAAACCTGCGGCGGGAGCGCTGCTGCGCTCCCAGCGCCGCACTCTCCTGAGTGCGCCATGGGCTCGGCCTGTATGTTGTTATTTTATTGTTACTATTATTATTAACTTAGAATTCTCCATCTCTCCTGCTAGCTCATAAAATCATGTCCTCGTGGAACTGTGGCAAAATTGGGAAACTATTTCTCAAAATCAATAATTTTCCTGAATCATGTACTTTCCCTTTAATATAAAATGCTTGCTATCAACTCTAAGAAGTTGGCAAATCTCAAAGAATAAAAACTGCAGAATCTAGGGACTTGCTTTTCACCTGTGGCTGGTTGGATTCTGGTCTGCTCTTGAAGCTTTGAGTCTAGACCTTAGAGAGAGGAGTAGGAGTTGGCAGACTCCTCCGTGGAGATGAAGCTGTTGCTCCCCTTTACCTGTGCAAACCAGTAGAAGTTATTTGAGGTTATTTCTCACTGAATTACTGCCACGATCTAGGTTTTGAGTCCTTCAGTAGACTTTATCTAGCATGTTATTTCATTTCTGTACCCTACTGTGATATGACTAAACCATTGTGGTCCTCACTGTTATATTTTATTGTATTAAACAGCAGACTGGTACCGGATTTTTAAAGACTTGAAGAACAAAACCTGCATTTTATGACTTTTAAAATCTGTCTGGATACTCTTTCTTCCCATTACAACCCACCCGCCCCCTTTTATTCAACATATGTTTCCATTAATAGGCTGCAGACCCTTTAAGTGCGGTAAGCATGTAACCATGATAAGCACTTTCAGAGACATGTCAGCTTTTTCAAACCAGAAGGATAGGTTGGTGTCTGAGAACAGTAATTTAGTTTGACAAACAGTTATGGACTGCTTAAAAGACTACGGTTTTCATCTACATGGAATGATCTCATGGACCAGTGTGTTTGCTGCTGTCTGAGCAACAAAGATGAATCCGTTTTCCTCTACTTGAGTGTGAAGTTTGCAAGTGGGTACCCCGTATGATTTTACCTTGTATCATGTGGCTGGTTGGGAGAATGTGGTCTTTCTACCGGATTAAACTCCTCCTTGACCTTAGCTTGTCCCCAGAGTACCAACTCCTCTCCAGCAGATGATTCTCTGCTAAGTTCTAACCCTCTTCATTTTCCTTGTCCTTTTTAAATTAATTGCACCTGCCCACACCATGATCCAAATCGTGACATGTGTGGGAAAAATGAAAACACAGTGTCATGGCGGGAAGCCATGCTTACAGATGCACAGTTCCCCCAAGAGGCCGCATGACTGGATACAGATCGTGGTGCAGGGGCCACATCAAGACTGGACCCCACAACCCTTACTATGAACCAAGAGGCCGCATGACTGGATACAGATCGTGGTGCAGGGGCCACATCAAGACTGGACCCCACCTCTTACTATGAACAGTTCTCTGTACTGATGTTTTAGTAAGACAGATTCTATTCCTCGGAGAACTTCTTTTGGTTTAGTTCTGAGAAAAACATTAATACTTGGGTTAAGGTTGGGTCAGAGTTTAAGAGATCAGTATGTTTACTTGGGTTTTATGTATTTATAGTTGGTTTCATTTTTGCTGTTAAAAACCAAGAGCAAATTCTTGGGGTTTGTGAAGCATTGTGTCACATCTCCTTATGTCTCTTTGTGACATGGTGTTTGGAACATGGAGCTAGAAATCAGACTTAAGAATTACACTCTGTTTCTCACAATGGACTGAGCTCTGACCTCAGGTGTGGTACCTTTGTGTGATGTCATGTTTTTAACATCTCTGTTAATCAACTTGTTGGTTTATCAGTTTTCTCATAGGAGGGTACTGAGAATTCATTAATCTTTAAAATAAAGATAGGCAGTGTAGCAATTGTCAGATCTGGTTTATGGTGTGTCAAATGAATAGCTACATTTTGTATATTTAGCTGTCCTTATTGGGCTGCATTTTCATTTGAAGAAACATTTAACTTTTTATAAGCAAGGACAGTATAATATATAATACTACTAAGCCTAATATTAAAGAATGTTTTCATACATGTCTTAGGATTAATTAGGGAGCAGTTCTTGTTTGACATGTTTACTTTTAATTCTTAATAGGTTTCCAAATGGGGTAATGCAGTAAGTACCCAGAAAAACTAACAATTATCTAGTCTAAAGAGCTCTGTATTTCACTGTAAAATTAAAATTGTGGGGAAATTGTGTTTTCATTCTACTCATATTAACCTTTTCTTATCCATATTAGCTAAAGGTTAACTTGTTCTTGCCATTTTTATGAAGTGAGAAGCAGGAACTTTGTCTTTTTATGAAAGGAAGCACAGGAGTGCCAAGCACTCATTAGAGATTGAAATTAGAAGCAACTGTGAGATTAAGTTAGAAAGTAGCTCATTGTATAAACCCAATTCAGACTTTTGTTGGTGCTGATATTAGGAAGGGTGAACATAATTGCATACATGAAATGTACCTTCATTTTACCCCGTATGATGCCGGTGTGTGTTGGAGACAGTGCTTTGTGACTTTCTGGGAGCGAAATGTATCTCCACAGGTGGGTGTCACAGCCCCAGGCACCAGAGTGGGGGGGGGGTCTGTTTTAAGTGTAGTCCAATGACCAGGGAAGATAATTCCTGTGGTTTTTCTTTTTGTTTGTGTTTTGTTTTTAATTTTTTTTATTTTCCTGGTTTCACCACTGTGTTACCGAGTAGCTAACTCAATGTCTTCATCTGCCTCACACAATTGCACATTACAGTCGAGGGAAATATTATTAGTATCTTCACAAAATGGCAGAGTGGAAAACGATTGTTGAGTTTCAAGAACTCATTTCACAAGTATTCAGGGAGCAGGGGAGTCTGCAGGGGAGGAGAGGAGTCAGTGTTTAGTTTTCTGGGATTCAAACAGCAAGGCTTTCAATCAGTGTAACTTCTCCCAGGAATCTGAGCAAACAAAAATGGGAAATAACTCATGTTTATTTGATTTTTTAAAAAGAGACTGGAAATATTTTTTAACCTCCCCTAAAGAGAAAAAGAGGACCCCAATGTTTTAAAACACTAGTCTCCAGCCAGTGTGGTGGAGCTTTTGCTAGAATTCATCCCATAATTTCTAAATGAGTGAACAGAAATAAGAAAGGTATTATACTATTTTATGCTGAATTAACCACACTATATACTGCTAAAGATCTATCTCTGGAGACACATCATAAAAACTAAACACTTTTACCACCATGGCAGTATTAAAAAGTATTTCATATTTTACTATTTGGGTGTAAAATTACTAATCAAGGGTGGGAAATGACCAGAAGAAAACAGGAGAAAAAGAGACTCATTGAAACATGCTGAAATATTACCAAGCTTTCATTGAATGCTTTCACTTGTGTTTTTTCCCCTCATCTTTTAGGGCCAGCACTTTTCAAATAAAAGACAATCTGTTTAGAATAATAGAAGAATCACAGTAAATAGCTATTGTGAATAAAGGTATTCTATTTTGCCCAGAAGGATCATTGAGGCAGAAGAGCTTCTATAAATGCATCATTTATTTCAATGAAGACCAAACTTCTTTTAGGTTACAGACTGCTTCTATATTGGAAAATTGCTTCCCTTCAGGCCAGCACAAAAATTCACTGCCCCAGATTATGCTGGTTTTGGAAGGACAGGGTTGAGTTGATGTCTGATTTTTAGTAAATACAAAAAAAATTTTTGGAATAAAGGAACAAACATGGCCACCTAATTTGCAAGTCATAATCTTCTGAAGAACATTCTCCAGGTCCTTGTGATCTTCTTGTGTTTCCCCATAGTGCACATTGAGAGCCACCCAACTTAGGGAGAAGAGTGGAAATCAGGACACTTGCATTTCTAATTCCATCTTGCTATGTCTTAGTCAGGCTTCTGATACCCTCTAGTCTTTAATATTCCACCCTCCTGCTGTGTTTATTTTCCTTTGCATGGCAAGGAGGCACCTGGAGATAGGTGATAAGTTTGGACTCCTTCTCATGAAGGCAGCTGAAACTCTGCAGTCAGATTGTTTACTTTCAAATCTCAATTCTACCACTTACAGCACCTCAGTTTTCTCATCTGCAAAGTGGGAATGATAATAGTTTCTATCACATAGGATTTTTTGTAGAAATTAAATAAATTAACATGTGTAAAGGATTTAGAAGAGTGCCTGGCACAAAGTAAACACTAAAGCAATGCTATTATTATTGTTGCAGTTATTACACTCTTTCAAATATCAATGCAAAGGCTGCCTGCTCTCTGAGCTTTCCTGGTTCTCCCAGGACTGCATTTTGTGCCTAATCCCAGTAGAGCAATTGGTTTGTTTGTTTTTGCCAATTTGTTTTTTATTATCAGTTTGTTCCTATGTATGTTTCCTCAAAGACTATAAACCCCTTGAGGTAGGGTCCAGAGGATGGTGTTTTACTGGTGTGTTCCTAACACTAGCACAGTGCCTGACATTAAGTAGGCATCCAGTGTTAATAAATAAATAAACAAATGGATGAATGAATGCATGCATGTTTCACTTGTTGTCTCTCAATGTCCATTCTCTCCTTCTTTCTTTAGCACTCCAAAATTTTAGCACAGCATATGGCTGTTCAGTTAATGACCACACTTCTCAGCCTTCCTTTAAACTAAATGTGAACATGCAATAAAGTTCTGCTCCATGAGATGTGCATGGAAGTGTGTAGTGTTCCACTTAAGAGTTATGCTCTTAAAAGAAAGAGGCACATCCTCCATTCTCCCTTTTCCTTCTGCCACTGGATGGATTTGGACACCGTGGTGAGATGCAGATCAGCCACCTTAGAACATGAGCTGGATGGCTCTGGTTAAGGAGGTACAGTGGATTGAATTTCCCCCCAAAACTCATTGAAGCTTGACCCCCATTGTAACAGTGCTAAAAGGATGGAAATCTCACTATGATATTTGAAATATGGGGCCTTAAAGGGGTGATTAGATTGTGAGGACTGTGCCCTCATGAATGGATTGGTCCATTCATGGAGTAATAGGCATTGTTCTGATGGCTTTATAAGAAGGGCAAGTGAGAAGATTAGCTCACTCTTAGTCATGAGATTTTTCTCTCATGATGTGATACCCTGAGTTGCTGAAGAGAGTCACCACCCAGAAGAAGGCCCTCACCAGATGTGTTCCCTGGACTTTGGACTTCCCAGCCTCTGAAACTGTAGGAAATAAATTTCATTCCTTTATAATTACCCGGTTTTAGGCATTCTGTTATAAGCAACAGAAACAGACTAATACAGGAGAGTACTTGTTGAGAATGGCAGAGCAACAAGATGAACAATCCCTGGGTTTCTGATGATGTGGAGCTGCTGTTCCAGCCCTGGACTGCTTGTATCCAGACTTTCATATGATAGACATATTTCTCTCATGTATGGAGCACTGTTTTGCCATTGATTGTTTTGATGGCAGGTAAGTCTTTGTTCCATTAGCTGAGCCTGTTTCCTCATACACTGTCCACAGAGCTACATTTCCATAATTCCTGCCCTTTGATAGAAAATTTTCTAGAGTAGATATTGTTGATAAAGATAGATGTAAATTAGATTATCACAGCTGATTAGAATTGAGCAAGTGTGTGAATTAAAGATGGCAACAAAGGCTTTGGTTTAGATATTTTTAAGAAATCATTTAAACCTTATTATCTCTCTATTCTGAGTTGCCTGGTTGTTACTTCAACTGGTGATAGGGGAAGAGGAATAAAAGTTTAGACAAAAGCCTAGGTTATAGGACTGACGGCAGAGAGCAGTGCTTATCCTAGGAATGTTTCTATTCAAACCTCATTTGGTGGGCAAGGGAGTCAGAGTTTTGCCCAGGCAATTCCTTTCATCTTAAAACAGCTTTCTCCCTACCCCATGTTTCTGGATAACAGGGTCAACAGAAAAAGAGTAGCACCCCTTTTGATCTGCTATTCTATTTGTAATGAACTCCTTTTCGACCTTCTAGTCAAGAGCTACTAAACACAGAGCTGTCTGAGTTTCTGGTCAGGGATTCAGGCTTGATGTGTGAGTTACAAGTTAGCCAGTTTTCTAGTGCCAACAAAAATTTACCAAGAAATTTACCAAGATGCTGTTCCAGAGATTTTCACTGTGAAGGAAAATTGTTCTGGGGAAAATTAAAAGGAATAATAACAGCCTGATGGTCACTTCTGGGAAAGTATAGAAAATAGTGATGCAATATGAACATACGGATCTACAGATACAGTTTTGAAACTTTTTATTAGAGTATAACATGCATACAGGAAAGTGTCTAGACCATACGTGTACGGCTGATGAATTCTCACAAGCCAAACACACTGATGTTAAGGCTGGTGAAAATGTACACATTTTGTGTTATTTGTCAAACGTTTCTGTTTAAAAATTGAGTCGAAAACATTTAAGTATGTAAAAAACATGAGTTCCTATTTCTAACATACAAATATAAAATTGTAGAAACACTGAAGAAAATGCTTATTATTCTTGAGAAATATTATTTGTATTTCAGTCTTTTACCATGTAGCTTAGGATGTTAGAAATGTATGTTGCACATTCGTGTTTACACTGAGGCAGACATAGATGATGAGAATTCAGAGCCGTCTCAGCCTCCCCTGCCACCGTTTCCGTATCAGTTCTGTCTATGCTCTGTTGTCTTTAGTGTTCCCCACTAGTTCAGATGAGCTACTTGACCTCTCAAGGCCTCAGTTTTCACAGCTGTAGATGGGGCACAGTAACTGTACACAGGATTGTGCCGATTAAACGGTATAATGTGTATAAAGAGGTTTACGTGATATTTGAATGTAGGAAGACATCAATAAATGTTGTTTTGTAATTATTATTATTATTAATGTCAATATCAACTGATGCCAGAGCTTCTGGGTTTGGGGAAGCTATAGAAATAGCCGCATAATTGTATTGACTATAAAACATCCTTTTCAGGAGGACCAAGTAGGCCTGAAGTAAAATTGCCAAATTTATGTCCTTTATGGATGAAATATGGTTCCTCTAGTGCGAAGCGGTTTACATGTGGGCTTGTGGTTATAACTGTTTGTAACTGATGAGTTATTATGTTGGAATGGGTGTATCTCTGCAAAGAATATTTCCAAATGGTCTTAAAGGAATGTCGTGTAACATTTATTAGAGTCCTTGCAACAGGGACGCCTCCCACTTGCTTTGATTTAGTGATATTACTTCTGGTTAAGAGCCTTAGGTAAGGCCACACACAGTAGCTGGTGATTTGGATAATTAGAAGGAATGTCAGAGGCCTGTCTCTTTACAAGGAAGTTAGCAGTGACATGCAATTAAAGCAGACCTTCCTGGGGGGAAGCTGCGTAGCTCTAAGGCTTACAGTAGATTGGGTCAAATCAAACAATATTTAAAGAGTTCCCTCTCTCCACAAAGGATTTCTGCTTGCTTTTTAAAAATAAATTATTGCAGAGATAACTGTTATTTCACATAAGCAGAACAAAAAGAACAATATAACTCCATTGTTATTTTTCTCATAATTTTCTGGACTATACATGCCAGTTGCTAACACTGTTTATCCAATGAGGCATATGAACTTTACATTATCATAAATTTATTGGTGTGGTGTTTTCTGATTTTAAAGGTGCTTTCACATCCGTTACCTAGTATGATCCCAACAACTGTTTGAGACGAGGTGAGGAGTTATTGTGATGTCCTTTCCAAATAAAGAAACGGAAGCTGAGCTCTGATAAGGCATTTGCCACAGTTGGTACATGGTAGAGGCAAGATTAAAACTTGAGTCATGTGACTCATAGTGCAACAGTCTTTCCAACACATAGAATTGTCTTTTTAAGCATAACTGTGTGTTCCTGCTTTCTGAGCTTTCCAAGAGTACAGTTTTCTTTCTCTTTCTGAGGCACTGTGGTGTCTGTGAGTGCCTTGGAGAATAAGCTGAAAACTCTGGACTTCTTCTTTTCAGAAAAATGGACACATGCACACACATGAAAAACATTCATTCACCTTCAAGTCGCATCCTAAAATCTGTCTGGGCAATAGGATAGGGAGTGTGGGAAAATAATAGCTGGGCTTCACTCCAGCTGGGTGGGGGCACATGGCATTCTCAGGGAAGAGGAAAGCAGATGCCATGAAACCATGCACATTCATTTTAACCTTTTTTGGCACTAGGTGCTGCACTGCATGCCTCATGTTGGTTGCAGCCACACAATTACCTTTGAAGGTGTTACTACTGGATCCATTTTATAAATGAAGACACTATGGACACCTTACCACAATTTGAAGCAAAATGTACACTTTTCATCACTATGCTGCACAGCTTCCCAAAGCAATAACTATGTGTTTCCCTAGCAGTCAGCCCAGGCCTATGTGGTGGTGCAGCTGGGAAGGTGGAAAGGGTGTTTCTAGAAGCTTTCACCAGCAAGAGTTCCTTGGGGAAATTGTTTTGAGGGGCACAGTGGGTTGGAACTGTTAACGACAGTAGAAAAGTGAAGTGTGAAAATGTTTCAGATATAGACAGGAAAGAACAGGGCAGCATCCATTGGGTGGTCCATTTCTCTTGGGACTTGTGTTAGATGTTCAGCTGTTGCATTAATTTTTATGTATTCCATGCAATATTTTCTTGCTGACTTGGCAAATGATTCACTAAGTTGCTGAAATGAGTTGAGTCAACTCTTCATGTGAGCTCTTCATGGGGAGAAAGAGAAAGGAAAGTCCCTACATTTGGGGTTTCCTGGACCATAAATAATGCCATTCCCAGCAATATGCTTCTGTCATTAATTAACTTTTATGGAAAGCTATGGTGTTCATGACTTTGGCCTCTCCCCACTCTTGATCTATGTGGTGTTATGTGGTGTAGACAGCCGTGCTCACAAGTGGGATTTGTCTGACAGGGGGATCTGAATTAGCCTGATGTGAAATGCCTGCTAATATATGGCTCGCCCTTGCACTGGGTGAGCAGGCAGGGAGAAAGCAATGAAGATGCCCTCCCTGTTCCTGCTGATTAGTTTTCCAGCACCTATGCATGGGATCAGAATATCCTGTTCTTTGTTAGGTTAAATTGTAAGTGTCAGATTTTTCTGGTATTGAGAGTGCTGTCCTTCACTCTAAGATTTGGTGGTATGGTGCTCCAGGCTTGAGAGAGTCATAAGGTTGGAAGGACCTAGAGACACACAGGTCACCTCCCCATCCATCAGGGCCCATTGTGCTCAGGACTCCAGCAAAGGAGTCCTGAGTCCAGCTTTTTGAGGTAGCTGACGCTAGTGTTAACAATCCTGCCAGAAAATTATCTCTACCTTTGTTTGACTTAAAGCCTTCCTGCTTCTAGAGCAGCAATTATTGCACATTAGCATATATCAGAATCACCTGGAGGGCTTGTTATCACACAGATATCTGATCCCCACCCCCAGAGTTGCTGATTTGGTAGGTTTGTAGAGGGGCCTGAGAATTTGCATTTGTAAAAAGGTCACAGATGATGCTGATGCTGCTGTTTCAGGGACGAAACCTGGAAAACCATTGCTCTAGACTATGATTACAAGGGTAGCAGTTAACTACATGGGTTTTGGAGTCAGGCAGCCTTTGATTCGAATCCTGTTCTGCCACTGTGAAATTTTAGAAAAGTCACTAATCCTAGGCTTCCTCACCCATAGAAAGGGGATTGCAAACATTCCATTTTGTTTTGGATTGGGTTGGTGAGGATTAAATGAGATCATCTATGTAAAGTGCTTAGCAAAGTGTTATAGACACATGAAGGTGACTTTACAGATGTGAGCTCATACTCTTGACAAATTCTGCCTCTTAATGCTAGGGCACCAGAATTGCTGGCCTGAATATTAGGGCAAAGACACCTATTTAGAAAAGTCTCTTTGAAGTTAAGAAGGTCAGAGAAAATGTAGGTAGGAAGAATCAATAAAACAGCGACCATGGAACCATATTCTGTAAGGCTTTCTGATGTAGTAGGAAAAAGAAAAAAGTAAACAAAGAGATCTATTTTGTATTAAACAATGAAAAAGTCACTCCCCAAGAGATGCAGTATGAAGAGGGGATAGAAATGGAAATCCTCAACTGGCCATTGGGACCATTAGCAATTCATATGTAAATCCTGACAAACTATTTTATATGCAGCACTGAGAGAAATTTTTTTCTAAATGGGCTTTGGAAGTAAAAGGATACAGAATACATAAACCAGGGAAACAGTATGTAACAGAGGGATGTAGTACTTTGTACATGTCTGTTAATTAGTGTTCTGCAGAGAAACTGAGCCAAAGGAGATGTGTGTGTGTGTGTGTGTGTGTGTGTGTGTGTGTGTGTGTGTGTGTGTGTGTGTGTGTGTGGAGAGAGAGAGAGAGATTTTTTAATATATGTATACACACATTTATTTATTTATTTATTATAAGATATTGGCTCATGCCTCATGAGATTACAGAGGCTGAGAAGTTCTATGATCTGCAATCTAGAGACCCAGGAAAGCCAGTGGTATAGTTTGAAGGCCTGAGAGCTGGAGAGTTATAATGCCAATGGTGTAGATTCCAGTCTGGGTCTGAAAGCCTGAGAACCAGGAGCACAGAGGGCAGAAGAAGATCAATGTTCAGTTCAAGCAGTCAGAGAGCAAATTTAACCTTCTTTTACCTTTTTGTTCTATTCAGACACTCAGTAGATTGGATGAGGCTCACTCACAGTGGAAAGGGCCATCTGTTTTACTGTCTACCAATTCAAATGCTGATCTCTTCCAGAAACATCCTCACAGATACACCCAGAAATAATGTTTAACCAGCTCTCTGGGCATCCCTTGGACCAGCCAAGTTGACACATAAAATTAACCATCACAACATGAGATGTCTACTCACAAAGATAGTGCATGCTAGGGCTAGTTACACAGGAAGTAACATCTGTCAGTCTGGGACCAATCAATCTACTCCTATCTTCATCTTATTTCTGGCTCTCCATCGGCTCCTTACTCAGTGGAGTGAATTGTACCTTTCTATCTCCTTCTCAAGCTGCACCCCCCTGGCAAAATAATTCCCAAGAAAGAATTTACAAAAAAATAATTGCTAGCACAGTGTAAAATTATATCCTAAATTATGACTTCTCCCTAGGGTGACAGCATTTCCCAAGCTGTGTTTCTTGGGAATGTAAATAGATGATTGGTGGAAAAGCACTCTTGATGAAACACGTTTGTATATTACAGGATCTGAGAAGTCCTGATATTAAAAAAAAAAAAGCTTAATTTTGATTAACTCAGTATGATTTCCCCCTTTTTAAAGTTTTCCTGTATTTTCAAAATTTTTCTATAACGAGCTAGTATTATTTTTAATACAAAATATATACCAAATTATATTAGAATAAAAAAGAATATAGTTTAGGCTACCAAATGTAGCTTCCAGCTTTCTTTTCTCTCTACCCCACTCTTTCTTCACTTCTGTGGAAGAACTGAGGACAGCATGATGTCAGATTCTAAAACAACGAATTCTTCATGAAACATTCTTTGGAAAAAGAAACCTGAATGTGGATAATTTTTATTACTTTCGAATGCCCCAAATATTTGCCCTATTGGAAACCTCCTTCATCCCAATTAACAACATGAACCAACAAGGGATCACGTCAGTTAATTGCTCAACCTGATTAGTCTGAAGAAGTGTCAGTCAAATCCTGGGACATTAAAAACTTCCAGTGGACAGGGGTATCACAGAATCTGGAATCCCCATTCAACTTTTCTTTTGAGCGCAGACAGAAGTCGTAGACATCAGGGCCACATTTGTAGGCAACAACTCAGGGAACAAGTTTTTCCTGAGAAAGGAGATTCTCTCCCAAGATCAGGTTCAATACAAACTGTAAGGGCATAATCCCGTACCTTTTGGAAATCCCAACTCCATTTCTGGAAAGTGTTTTAAAAATTTCACCTGGGGCACAGTGTGCTCTATAGGGCACATTCTTCTTGAGGAGCAGCATTTGGTGCCTCTGGTATTCCAAGGATAATCAAGGGCCCAGCATTATCAGGTGAAAACCTTTGGAAAGAAACTGTAATCTGTTACAATTAGATTAGAAAGCAATTCATGTCTGAGATTCTAGAAAGCAACCTTAGGCTGCTGAGTCCAACAGCCTGGGACAATTTTTCCATTTGGCAATGAAAAGCTCAATAATACTTGTCAGTCTTTGGTGGAAGTGGAATAGAATACTAATTGGGTAAGTATCACCCAGACAAGCGAAGTCAATGGAACTAGAGTCTCACCAGTGGGCCTTGAGGACATGATCACATTTTGAGCTTCTGGAGGGGATGGCACCTCAGCTAACAGGCCATTTGGACTTCAGGCAGAACAAGTTCAAATTTAGGGGAAGTTGGGAATAGGAGGTACTATGCTGATCTGTCCAGAATATTGATGAATTAATGATAAGAACTTGTAAGTGTAATTTTGGTAAAATGTACTTTCTTTTTTGACCAGTAAGGAGATCTCAACCCTTGGCACAGTGTCGTCTGCACCATGGTCAACCAGTGAGCGCACTGGCCATCCCTATATAGTATCTGAACCCACGGCCTCGGAGCCACCAGCGCCGCACTCTCCCGAGTGAGCCACGGGGCCGGCCCAAAATGCACTTTCTTACTGGAAAAAATATTGACTTTTTTCTTAAGCAATTTGGGAAATGAATGAAAAATTCAATATTTTTAATATTTAAGCAGTGTAAAACTTTAGTATAAAACTGCCAAGGATTCCCTACCAGAAAAGGAGAATAAGGAGATGAAAGAAAAATGAGAGCTGGGCAAAGGAATACACAGTCACGAACTGTACGTGTAGAAGGAAACACTGAGCCCCACTGCAGGGCCCGTCCCATGCACCTGGCCAAAAGCAGTGATGGAACCTGGGACCAGGCCAAGTGCATGCTGAGCTCTTCTGCATTGTTGAGCCTGAAGCAAGCTTCAGTGAGGCATGCTCTCTCGTTCCTTGTAGCAAATTGTCCTAGCAAGAGAAAGCTCCAGCACTCATGCACAAGACATTACATGATAGTAATAATAACACTTACACTTACATTTATATGTCTGATCTTTTCTCAATGTGTTTCTCAGAAAGAAAACTCAAATACCGGACTGTCTGGTTTAAAACCAGACACATGGCAACCCTGTTTACTACAACTTTACTGGCTCCAGGCACTGTGCTTTTTACTTTTACACATATTGTGTCTTATTCAATCCTTGTAATGGTTTTGTGAGTAAAGCATGATTCCTAATTTATAGAAGAGGAAGCTAAAGCTCAGAGAGGCTAGGGCCGGCCCGGTGGCGCACTGGGTGGTGTGCCGCTTGGGAAGCGCGGCGGCGCTCCCGTCCGAGGGTTCGGATCCCACATACAGACCGGCTCCCGCTCACTGGCTGAGCGAGGCGCGGGAGTAACACCAAGGCTTGCGATCCCGTTGCCGGTCCCCGGTCCGGTACGGGGGCAACACTGAGGGTTGCGATCCGTTGCCGGACACGGAAAAAAGACAAAAAAAAAAAAAACAAAAAAAACTCAGAGAGGCTAAATAACTTGCTTGTAGTCACCCAGCTAGCTATGAGATAAGGTAGCGTGACCCTGGAATGTATGATCTCACATTTCTTTATTTTTCTTTGATATCTGATGTGCTTAAATGATTCCAAATTTCCTGAAATCTATCATCAAGCTTTTCTTCGGTTGACCTCTGGATATGGAACACTTCAAAACACAATAGCACCCTTGAGATCTCAGAAGGTATGATGTCTATGAAGTATGGGAAAAAAATTTGAAGAGTATTAACAATAATTAACTGTTGATGAACTTGAATGAGGCCAAATTTTGCAAACAAAACAATGCAAAACAAAACAACCCCCCCCCCCCCCCCCCCCCCACATTTTTTCAACAAAAAAAAAAAAAAAAACCCCCCCCCCCCCCCCCCCGCCAAAAGTTTTTTCCAACAAGACAATGAAAGACTAAAAGAATTACAGGTTTGGAAAGTGAATGGTGTCCCTGTAGCTTGGGAGAAGCCACCTCAGGATCTCATCATATTGAGTTTCAGAACCTGCCTAATTGAGGTTGCCTACTAGCTACTGGATGCCTAATCTGATTAGATTTTCAGGCTTTTTGTTATTTTCCTCTTAAAACTTTCCAGTGATTTTGTGCAATGGATGGAACCAGATGGAAAGACACATGCCTCTTTCATCTTCCTTAGCAAAAGCACAGGGGAACCACATAACAGTTTTCAGATTGGAGGTTCTTCTAATGGTGTGAATGTGTTAGGCTATGATTCTTACAGTGAACCAATTTGTTCCCAAGAGACTTTTCACTATCCCTTCCACAGACAAGTGGGAGCTTCCTGTGAAGGGAGCATTTCACAACACAACTTCAAGAACCATCAGCTGTATTACTGATACAAACTTGATGAATGTATCTTGGTTTTAATCGTAGGCAACAAAAAGAACTTCTGAATGAATGTCTTAAAAGTGTATTTATCCATCTTAGAGTTGACTTGTGGCTGCATGTATGATTTTACTGTCCTGGTGCCAGGTGATGGGACCTCTTCCTCAACTTCACTTTAATAGGTGTGAAGAGTGTGTGACCTGTCCTCCTGTAGAATCTGCACTCTGGACTGTTGGATTTGTAAGCAGAGCACCGACAAAATTCTGGGCAGCATGAGCTGAAGCTGGTTTATCTGTGATGAGTATTTTCTTCTAGTAAGAGCAGGCAGCCCATCTATTAGAAGCTGCCCCCTAGTTTCTGAGGCACAGAGAGCTAGACTAGGGTATTTTATTGGACCATTAGAAATGTGAAATTTGGATTGGTCAACAGGCTCAGAAATACCCCAAATTATTGGGTTAAAAAAGGGTGTGGTTCTAGGTAGCATAATGCCCTCAACAACCCGTGAATTCTTTTCATGAAATTTAAGTTCCTTAACAATAATTGATGAGTCCAATAATAAGCACTTTTGCAAACAATCTTATGTGTTATCAAATGCCCTCATCTTAAATGATGCCAGAGTAGTGAGAGTCTTTAGCAGATCACATGTTGTGCCTCACAGATATTCAGGAACACAGCTGGAATGTGTTTAGGATAACTTAATCTTATATGCTTCAAAAAACTAGAAGCCTCTCAGCATATGTAAATAGTGAGAATTCTTTTATTTGCAAGGAATAGAAACCAACCTCAAACAAGGAAGAGCACCAGAGGAAACTTGCTAGGTGGCAGATCTGGGGAAGCCTAAGGCTGGTGCTCTCTTTGTGGACTACAATGACCAAGATGATGCTGGCCTGTCCTCTCACCCTTACTTTCTCTTTCTTTCTGAGTATTAGTCTTATTGCTTTCCCCCTCAGCCCCAGGGCTCCCTTCCTTCATGCAGACAGCTTCAGGATTACATCTTCTACCATAACAATCCCATGGACCAAAATATCTTTCTCTCAGGGTCTTAAATAAAATACAAAAGAAGGACTCCAACTGGTCCAGGAGTGTCATATGCTTATCAGGAGCCCATTATTTCAACAAATGTTTAAGGCGCTGGTCCAGGCAGTATGTTGGAAATCAAAAAGGGGCCTATAAAGATCCTTTACCTCCTGCAAATGTCAGAAGGTGTAGGTCATTAACAAATATTATGTAATTTGAGGCTGCATGTGATATTGAAACAAGAGATGTCTAAAGCGATGATGGAAATCAGATAGGTCAGCTGAATGAGTCCTGGGCTCTTTCATGAAGAGAACTATTTCACCCACTTTTTGAAGAATGGATTCAATTTTATTGATGGAGAATCAGGGGCAGGGAGAGAGACATTCTAGAAAGAAGTCATAGCACAAAGAATGGCAAAGAAGCAGGAAAAAGTGAACAACACGGTTTGAATAAAACATAGGTTTTGTAAAGGAAGAATTCTGAGCTAAAGTTAGTAAGAAACATTGGTATCAGATCATAGAGGGCTTTGAAGTTTTCAGTTTCAACCTAAGTTGTTTCCACTCTTTTCAGAAGGCTTTGTAGAATTTGTAGAGCCAGTGAAGATTTTAGAGCAAGCAGAGACAGGATCAAATAATTCATTAGAGGGTTCAAGTGGCAGTCATAGCAAAGGGCTGGCTGGGGAATCTACTTAACATAGTTTCAAGGAATGCAACCTGACTGTGGTAGGAGGGGACAGCAGGGCCCCCTGCAAATGTGAACAGAGGGAATGAGATTGCACTTTGTGAAGTAAAGCTCTAAGTCTCTTGCACAGGCTTTTGGATAGTGACTATAAATTGCCAGCCAAGGTCAGACTTTATTTGTATCACATGGCTCTGTTTTCTCTACCAAATTCAGGTCCAGATCTTTAACCAAAGGTTGGACACTTCCTTCTAGATCTCACCACCACCTCACGTTCAACACCTCTTCTGCCCTCATCTTTTTGTGGAAGTATCATTTTCTTAGCAAAAGCATGGCTACTTTTAGGAATAGGTAACAACTTGGGCGAATCACAGTGGTGCCCTTGAAGTCCAACATTTTCATGTGGATAAAAATCAAGTTAAAATGAGCATGAGGACAAACTGGGAGGGGAGAGGAAGCATGTATAAGTCAGCCTGCAGCCTGAGGGCCTGTGCAAAGGCGCAGGGGCAGCCCCACCCTCTGCGCAGGTGAGCTGAGCTGGGTGAAGTGAGTTAAAAGTCTAATTGTGGACAGGCCAGCAGACGTGAGCCCCAGATATTTTGAACAGCAATTGGATAGAGACTCTTCCTTTACCTCTAGGAGCTGAATTTTGGAGACATGTCCAAACAAAAGCCCACGAACAGTGACTCAGGAGCACCCAAGAGGCTTCATCTGGGTCTGTGTGTATTAATTTGAAGCTGCTATAACCAAGGCTCCAAAATAATAGTGACTTAAATTAGACAGAGCTTTGTTTTTCCCAGGTAATAATAGAAACATAAACAGCCCATGGCTGTTCTGGCCACTATCAGTTCAACAACCTAAGCTTCCTTTAGCACACAGGAGTGTGTGCTTCATGCTCTCATCATGCCTTCAATCCCAAAATTAGACAGAGCTTTGTTTTTCCCAGGTAATAATAGAAACATAAACAGCCCATGGCTGTTATGGCCACTATCAGTTCAACAACCTAAGCTTCCTTTAGCACACAGGAGTGTGTGCTTCATGCTCTCATCATGCCTTCAATCCCACCAGCAGGAAGAGGAGGGGCCCTCAAAGGGCACAACCTGAAAGTTGTAGGCATCACTTCCACTCACATCCCAATGGCCATGACTTTGCCAAATGCTGCATATAGCTAGAAATGCTAGAGCTGAGTGCTCAGCTAAAAATAATAGCCGGCACTTACATAGTGCATGCAATGTTCTAAAACTTTTATACATATTGACTTATAACAACCCTAGGAAGTAAGTACTATTTTCATTCCCATTCTTCAGATACAGTAACTGAGGCACAGAGAGGTTGAGTAACTCACACAAAATCATCAGGTAGTAATTGATGGGAGTAAAATTTAAACCCTCACAGGCTGATTCCATGAGGAAGAAAGCAAGCATGAAAAAGGGAGGGCAATCAGTGCTCACTGCTATAGCACTTCAGCATCCATACCTGTCACACCCCACAATGGCTCTAAGCTTTGGGATCCTCTCCCTCACGGCTGCATGCTTTCTAGTTTTCCAGTGCATTGCCATGCACTGCAGCCCACGGCCCCTACCCCACATTCCTGCAGAAGTGGCTGACATGGTAACTTCTGGTCTAACCTTCCAGCTTCCAGCTTCTTCACACTATAAGCCTCCCCTATACTTCCTAGCTAAAGGAATCTTCCCCAAATGCCACATTCATCACACCATGTCACTCTTTAGAAACCAACAGAGGATAAGCACTACTTAACTGGATCAACTACCTTCTTCTAAGCCTGGCCTGCAAGGTCCTTCACAATTTGGTTCTAAACATACATTCCAAACTTACAAATCCCTCCTCAGAGCCCACACAAATCCTCTGTACGCTTGTCAGATTGCTCTAATTACACCATATGTATTCCTATAACTCAGCTGTCTGGATAGGAAAGGAAAGTTCTCCTACATATAGACACAGGAATTTTGCTTAAGTCCTTTGACCACTGAGAATGACTGTGCCTTGTCCCTGTTTGCTGGTGTGAAGTCTACCCCCTCTAGCTTGTGTCCTATCTGCCCAGTGGCTAGCTCAGAGCTCTGGCTCATATGCACTGAATGGATCTATGATCAATGGCTCACCCTTCCAGCACATGGTGCCTGCTCCTCCCTCTGCTGTCATTTCTCTGCCCTCTTTTTGACTATGTTGCCTTTCTCCAGATAGACAGAGGCCAAGTGGTGTCCTATTGTGATCCCCCACAGCACTGAGGCATTCAATATACTTTGTTGATTGGCTGATGGTTCTTCCTAAGTGGCTTGTTTAGCCACCCTTGAGAATCCCTATAAGTAACATAACGTAAAAAACAATTTTCTAGCTCATGTTCTATGATAACCAAAAATGCCACATTAAAATGCCACCTTGACCTGCAGGATTGCCTAATGTTAAATGTAAAGAAAATAAGAATATTGCATCTTTTCCTCTGCCATGGATATGTACTGTCCACCTTAGATCAGCCAGAAAAGGCAGACAAAGATTTGGAAGGATATTTGGTCCTTCACTGGACACTTTCCTGTATTTTGTATAAGCAGAAGTATTAAAGAGCTCCCCAGCTATTTGGAGATAACTTTGAGCTGAAGTTGAACAATAGCCGTCTCTTGACCATCAGCTTTAAGACAGAGGGAAGGAAGCCAATGGGCATTCATGAAAGAGCTTTACTTCAGAAAGGATAGGATCATTTGCTTCTGGAATGAAGGAGGAGGAAAGCACTTTTTAAAGGGGTACCTTTCAGAATGCTTGTTTGTGCTCCTGGCTCTGAGTCAGAGGGAAGAAGGGTGACAAGAATATAGCTTAAAGCCAGGGCGTTGTAAGCTTGTCTTAGACTTCTGAGCTTTCAGAGTGTTTGTTCAGGAGGTGGTTTCCAAGGTTTTACAACTTTGCTAAAAACATTTGGTCTTCTCTTTAGATCTATTCAGCTGATATCATTTTTAGTGACTTCCGAGGCAGCATTGTTGCAGAGAATTGATACAGCAATGAATCTTTACTAGCGACCAAACATTTGGTCTTCTCTTTAGATCTATTCAGCTGATATCATTTTTAGTGACTTCCGAGGCAGTATTGTTGCAGAGAATTGATACAGCAATGAATCTTTACTAGCGACCATCAAAACTGGACTTTTGTATCTCCTGTTTCACTTTGACTATTTTCTTTATCTCTTTTAGAAATTCCCTGGAAACCAGCTTTGTCTTGTCAACTGAATAACAAGCATAGAATTTATATAATCACTGCCTTGTCACAGTACAACTGATTTGCATCTTCTTATTAAATGCAAATTGTCCATCCTTAAGTACAGTGACATTTGCCTCTCCTTAAAGAACAGCACTAAAGTGACTTGTAGACATGACTGTTTGTTTAGCTTGGCTTCTCCCTTTGATCTCATGTTAACATACCTTAATGGCAGGTAATGATTGATAATAGAGTATTGTAAAGTTCAGGTAATAAATACTGCTTAACTCATAATAATGCTGAATAATGTACTTTTTATGACTTGGTTTGATGGAAAATTTCCTTGTCAGCTTGGTCTAATTGTCCAAACAAAACCACCCATTACTTGAAGAAATACATGTCTACCCCAGACACATTAATTAGGGTCATGGCTGGGCTGCACAAAGGAATATAGTAACACTTCAGTTATCTTTAAATGTAATCTTTGGACAATCTTACTAATGCTAAACTCAGGTTTAATGAGAAACTTTTGTTTACACTTGCCCTTTGAGGCTCACGGGCCTTGGTTGAAATCTGGTGATAGCTGTGGCCACATGTACACACACAGCAGGGTCTTTCCTTTGGGGCTTCCAGAGGTCATCAGTTCTAGTGGTTTCAACATTGAAAGTCACAACAGGAAGTCATCTTTGTCTTGGCGCAGGGAGTGGGGGATTTGTATAAAGAGAAAAGGAATATCTTTTTAATTTTTTATTACTGGTTATCTGAAGACAGTAAATATCACATGGCACTGAGATTAGAATAAAAAGGGGATTTAGTGTCTTGGCATTAACAAGTTCAGGTGTTGTACATAAAAGTATTTGGTGAAGTCCTACTTGCCTAAGTGTGGTATTTCCATGATGCTCGCTATCTTTGAAGTGCCAGGAATATTCCAGTGAATACAGTACAATAGAAATCCAGGAACCGCATTTACAAAAGCATCAAAAATAAATAAATAAAATACTTGGGAATAAATTTAACCAAGAAGGTGAAAGCTCTGTACACTAAAACTATAAAACATCGATGAAAGAAATTAAGACACAGGGCCGGCCCAGTAGCGCACTGGAGAGTACGCCACTTGGGAGCGTGGCGGCGCTCCCGCCAAGGGTTCAGATCACATGTGGAGACCGGTTCCTGCTCACTGGCTGAGTGCGGTGCGGGCGCAACACCGAGGGTTGCAATCCTGTTGCCGGTCCCTGGTACGGGCGCGACACCAAGGGTTGCGATCCCGTTACTGGTCAGTAAAAAAGACAAAAAAAGAAAAAAAAAAAAAAAAAAAAGAAATTAAGACACAAATAATTGGAAAGATGTCCCATGTTAAATAATTGGAAAAAATTAGTATTACTAAATGTCTATACTACCCAAAGCAGTCTACAAATTCAATGCAGCTCCTATCAAAATTCCAATGAAATTTTTCACTAAAATAGAACACACAATGCTGAAATTTGCATAAGACCACACATATACACAAAACCCAAATAGCAAAATTAATCTTGAGCAAAAAGAACAAAACTGGAGGCATCACACTACCTGATCTAAAAATCTACTTCAAACCTATAATAATCAAAACAACATGGTACTGGTGCAAAAACAGACACATAGAACAATGGGACAGAACAGAGACCCCAGAAATAAATCCACCCGTCTATAGTCAACTGATCTTTGACAAAAGTGCCAAGAATACACAATGGGGAAAGGACAGCCTCTTCAATAATTTGTGTTGGGAAAACAACATGCAAAACTCATCCCACCCCATATACAAAAATCAACTCAAAATAGATTAAGGGCTTAAACGTAAGACCTGAAACTGTAAAACTCCTAAAAGAAAACAGGGAAAAAGCTCCATTGGTCTGGGCAAGGAATTTTTTGATATAATCCTAAAAGCACAGGCAATAAAAGACAAATAAACAGATAGGATTGAACAAACTAAAAAGCTCTGCACAAAAAACAATCAACATAGTGAAAAGACAACCTATGGAATTGGAGGAAAATATTTGCAAACCATACATCTGAAAAGGGGTTAATATCTAAAATATACATTTCACTAAAGTAACTCAATAGCAAGAAAATAACCTGATTAAAAAATGGACTAAGGATCTGAATAGACATTCCTCAAAAGAAGACATACAAATGGAATATGGCTTAGTATATGAAAAAATGTTCAACATCACTAATCATCAGGGAAATGCAAATTAAAACCATAATGAGTTTTCCTCTCATTCTTGTTAGGATGGCCTCTATCAAAAAGATGAAAGATAAAGTGTTGTCAAGGATGTGGAGAAAAGGGAACCCTTATACACTGTTGCTGGGATGTAAATTAGTACAGCCATTATGGAAAACAGTAGGGAGGTTTCCAAAAAAATTAAAAGTAGAACTACCATATGATCCAGCAATCCCACTTCTGGGTATACATCCAAAGCAAATGAAATCAGTATGTTGAAGAGATACCTGCACTCCCATGTTCATTGCAGAATTATTCACAATGGCCAAGATATGAAAATTACCTTAGTGTCTATTGATGGATGACTTGATAAAGAACTTGTGGCGCACACACGCGCACACACACACATATACTACTTAAGTACTAACGCTCTGAAGCCTGAGAAGCAATTTTTTTCCCTCCCTAAACAATCAGAAATAAATTAAAGGAAAATTCTCTGTATTTAGTAAATCTGCATTGATGTGGGCCCATGCTTGGCAGAGCATGGTGGAGGGAGCGGGCAAAGTGAGAGAGAGCCAAGTTCCAGATGGTGCTGGAATACTATTCAGCCTTAAAAAAAAAGGGAGATCCTGTCATTTGCAACAACACAAATGAACCTGGAGGATATTATGCTAAGCGAAATAAGCCAGGCACAGAAAGAAAAATATTGCACGATCCCATTTATATGTGGAATCTAAAATGTCAAACTCATGGAATTAGATAGTAGAATGGTGGTTCCCAGGGCTGGCAGGGGGCATAGAGTTGGGGAGATGTTGGTCAAAGGGAACAAAGTTTCAGTTAGATAAGAGAAATAGTTTTGGAAATCTATTGTACAGCATGGTGACTATACTTAATAATAATATCCTGTATACATGAACATTACTGAGAGTAGTTTTTAAATGTTCTTACCACAAAAAAATGGCAAGTATGTGAGATGATGGATATGTTAATTAGCTTGATTTAATCATTCTACAATGTATACGTATATTAAAAATCACATTGTACTCTAAGTTTATACAATTTAAAAAAGGAATAAAAATATATAAAAGAGCTAATTGCTTGCTACTTTGGGGGAAAAAAAAGAAAAGAAAAGAAATCCAGGACATGACCATGTGGACTTTTAACAAAAGAACCAATGTAACACCCAAGGTTTGACTTCAGGCAATATTCAAAATAAATCCCAAAATAAATCTTTGAAAAAGGGTGCTTGGTTTTTAAAATTTGGAAAGGACTCAATTCATGATTCCAAAGCATGACTGTTACTGCACTTAATTCAGGGACTAGTTTCCTGTGTGTTGTTGGGGACAGGAGGGGGGAATTAAACAATTTTTCAGATTTGAGCCAAATTGCCATCTTATTGAAGATAGTTTCATATCTCATTTAATACTCAAATTTCTAAAAAAACCTGCAATGGGAAAAATTTCATTCCCACTTTGTTGCAATCACATCATTTTCTTTCCTGACCAATCTCTATAAATTGCTTGTTCCTTGACTGTTATACGTTTATGGTTTTCACTGGCATCATGTGCCCAGAATGGCTCATTTTGAATAACGTTGTCTACTTCGGGCCAGCCCAGTGGCTCACTGGAGAGTGCGCCGCTTGGGAGCACGGCAGCTCTCCTGCCGAGGGTTTGGATCCCATGTGGAGACCGGTTCCCGCTCACTGGCTGAGCATGGTGTGGGTGCAACACCGAGGGTTGCGATCCCGTTGCCAGTCCCCGGTATGGGCGCGACACCGAGGGTTGCGATCCCGTTACCGGTCAGTAAAAAAGACAAAAAGGAAAAAAAAAAACATTGTCTACTTCACACACATTACTTGCTGTCTTCCTTGAGTCTTCTTCTTTTCTTTTTTTTAAGAATAGAATATGTCTCATTGACTTTAAAACAAAATGTGTTTGTCCTTAACAATATTGCCCTGATGATTTATTTCATTTTCTACTTTAGTCTGTTTTAGCTGAAATTCATGGAATATTAAAAAATCAAAACTGACATTCATTAGAAATTTAGTTTGCAGATTTATATAAAGGTTGGTGTCTGATAGGATAAATTTGCTTGCTTCTTTCCATTAAAAATATAAGTACTTTTTTCTTGTTAAATATGCAAATACTTGCCTAAAACTCTCATAGCCGTTAAAATACCACAGACATCAGATAATAATCCAAGGTAAGAACCGCATGCCCCAAACAGTAGGTGCATTGCCAGTGTCACCACCAATCAACTGCTTTCCCTCTCCTGATGAATGAATGCATGCTGATGCTTGGTGAGGCTAACAAATTGATATTCATCTCGTAAGTTTTTAAGTCAAACTAATGTGACAGGAATGGTCACTTGACCACTGTGTACTTGTATTAAATTCATCTTTTCTAATTTTTTATTTATCTTGACAGACACCAAGTCTTTGGAATCCTTTTTATATGCATCTATTTCAAAAGAAATCCATTTCAACTGTATACTAATATCCCTACATAGACATACAGTATTTAAACAAACCAGAGACAGTACAGGTATTTTCAAGCCTGGCTGCCTGGAAGAATCACAGGGAAAATATTTTTTAAATACTGATATCACAGACCAACCTGAGAAAAATTAGAATCTCAGGCCTGGGGCTCCGACTTTATACAGGTATTTTTTTAAAACCTCTCCAGGTGGTTCTAGCAAGTAGATAACCCCTGATCAGGTGCATGTTTTCTAAAATCAAGGTCCAAGAACTCCCGTGCAGAGTTTCTTGGGGTGCTTGTTAGATGCACCTTCCCAGACCTACTGAAACAGAACTGCTTAGTACAATGGGTACTAAGATTACCTTCATAGAGGTAAGAAAATTCAGGAGCGTTGCCTGAGGTCCCATTGCTCCACTGTGGAACAGGATTTCAGTCCGTGGAGTCAGTTTTACAGCCTGTGCACACAGCCACTACTCTATAGCTTCAGAGCTTACATGTGTAACCATGCTCTGTGCTGATTACAGATGGCTGGCTATGTGGCATATTATGCATTAATTAAGCACAGTAAGTGAGGTACAATGTTATCACGAGACACAGAAAATAGGAGATTAATTCTGCTTGTTGGTGAGAGTTCACAAAGGGAAGGAAAGACTTCACAAAAAGCGCATTTGAGCTGGCTCTCTAAAGATGGGATGGGTTTCGACAGGCAGAGATTTTGCAGGCCCAATAAAGAGAGTGTGAGGTGCTCAGATAATGCAAGACTTTCATGGCTTGAGTGCAGGATTGTGCTGGGAGAGACTAAGCCTGGAAAAGTAGATTTGAGGCATTCTCTGGAGGGATTGGATTAGGTTTGCTTTTTACCTATTCCAGCAATAAATGATCTAACCATAAATATTTTTATTCCAGTAATAGATGGTTGTTTGTAAGCAGAGGGGAAAATTTTTAAAGCTGAATCTTTAGTCTCTGGCATTCAAGAACTGTACTCCAGTAGCCAGTCATGGCCACTTTAAAATATTATTTATTAATTTTGAATAGTAAATACATTAACATGGGATAAAATCCAAATCAACAAAAGTCTATAAATGAAAAACAAATCTCCCACCTACCCTCAACCAACACAACTCCCCTTTCCAGAGGCAACCATCATTATTCAACAAGGGAAAACCTTTGTCGTCTTTTCCTTTTTCCTTTGACCAGAGTCCCACAGTCACATGATCTGTGTAATTGTAACCTTCTCAGTCCCATTAACTTACTGAGGTTCAGCCTGGAGTATGGTTATATAATATGCATCTGGAATTCTCAAAGATATTCATTCAGCGAACATTCCTGATTGTCCACTATGTGCCTACTTGAATGCCTAGACTGGAGATAGGGAGATCATCAGCAGGACAGAACACTTGCCCTTATGGATCTTCCAGTATATTAAGGTAAACCTTCAAAAATAATTATCACAATGCACTGTGGGAAATGCTGTAATAGTAAAACTCAGGGCTTCATGAGGATGAGTGTACTCTAAAGCCCAAGCTCCTTCTAATACCTGCCACCTCTGGGCAGAGAGGGATGCAGAACTCCTAAAGCCCCAGGCTAAGGCCATGCTTCAGGTGAATTGTATCCTTCCAAACTCACCCAGGTTTTCTTTTCTTTTGTGTAATTTGATCCAAGTCATCTCTCTGTGTCATGATCTTCTCCCTATCTAGATACTTTTAGATGATATTCCCTTGTTATGTTATTAATCACTCACTAATCATAGTAATTATCTATTTCTGTTGATTTATTTTTACCTCTAAAGTAAATACTCTTGCACTACAATTCTAGGTTTCTGTCAACTGGCATAAACCAAAAATTGTGAGTTTTGTGCTGCTGGTATGTGATTCTGAACAATGCTCTGTTTTAATTCTTGTGTGGTCCCACTGAAATGCTGGAAGGTTACGAATAGTCACAAGAGTGTAGGTTGTAGTAACTCCTCTTACAAAAAAATAAGGTGCAATGCTGAGTGAAATAAGCCAGGCACAGAAAGGCAAATATTTCATGATCTCACTTATACATGGAATCTAAAAAGTTAAACTCATAGAAACAGAGAGTATAATGGTGGTTGCCAGGGCCTGGGGAGTGAGAAAAGTGGGTAGATATTGATCAAAGGCTATAAACTTTCAGTTATAAAATGTACACGTTCTAGGAGTCTAATGTACATGATGGGTGGTAATGGATATGTTCATTAATTTGATTGCAACAATTATTGCACAATGTATATGTACATGAAATCATCACATTCACACCTTGAATACATACGAATTTTACTTAATAAAATACACTAAAATGTTTAAAAGTTTTAAAAAATAATGTGGCATGTAGCATATAATAGTTTTAATTCCTTTAAGACAGTTTCTCAAACTAAGTTCCAAGGACAAATTCCATAAGATGTTAATAGAAACAATACTCAAAACAGAGCTCTATGGGATATAAAGAATATGAAGAAATAAACAGTCTTCTTAACTTGAGAAATTCTCAGAGCCTTTAATATGCCAATGCACATCGTGACTTTCCAGGAGAACATTGAATATAGTGATTCTCAAACCTTTTTGACTATGAAAACTAGTTTCTGTTGTTTGCTTGTTTATTTGTTTTTTAAGAAATACAGTCATCATCATCTGGGGACATTTTGTTTTATTAGATAAGTGATGATGTCTGGTGTAATGGATTGACTGTGCATGTGAAATGCCTCAACAAATGACTCTCCATCAGAAATGAAATACTCTTAAAAGTAAAATATGTGTTTATAGTTTACAGACCACATTTGTGTAACTGAACTGGTAACTTATTCCTGTGCATTGATGGGACATAGTGAATTACCCTATTGTGTGCTGTCACCTAGAACATGAATGTGACCTTGAACATGCATAACCCTCGTCTACCTAAGGAAGAACCCCCGTAGCTCTGGGCTCATCTCCCACTTGATTCTGCTCCCCCTTTTCAGCCTTTTGACTTTTGTTAACATTCCTCTCTTCCTCTTTTCCAGCTGCTCCCTCCATCTGAGGAGAGCTGTAGACAACAGACATTGAACTGTGAAGAAGGCAAAACAGGTGGAGTGGGAAAAGAGAGTGCAGAGACAGGAATGGAAAGTTAAGAATAAGACAGAGGACAGCATGAAAACCACAGGTCTCTAACAACCTTCTTTAAACATTTATGCCTTGGTGTTTATACTTGTGATCAGATGAGGTACCGTAGCATGCAAATCACTTTAAATCCAGCCATCAGAAATGTTCCTATATTGCAGGGGAGGATTTGGCAATAAAAAGGAGCATGGTCAACTTTGTTGCTATGAGATGAAGACTATCTTGGAAATCTTCAGGAAAGTTCTAATCAGATAAGATTTTCATTTTCTCTGTCACATTTGCCATCATCAGATCTATGAGTCTATAGTCTCAGTCTATGTTCCTAGAAAGAACACAGCTGTATTTGACTCCACTCTGCACACATTCTCACCGCATTGTTAAGAATGAAAAAAAAGGATTCTTCGGCTCCACGAGCTCTGCTACATTCTTTTTCAGGGCATTGATTTCTTTGCACATTTCTTCTTTCATGTCGTGTGTACTTTTTCTCATTTCATTGTGTTGTCTAACTGAGTTTTCTTGTATCTCATTTAGTTTCCTTAGAATTATCACTTGAAATTCCTTGTCAGTCATTTCAAGGACTTGCTGTTCTATAGGATCTAGAGCTTGAGAATTATTATTACCCTTCAGTGGTATTGTACTTTCTTGATTTTTCATATTTCTGGTAACTTTCCTTTGGTGTTTAGTCATTGTGGCGGAGTATTTCACAGCCCACTTGTTCGACCCTAATGTCTGGCTAGGATCCTGCAGGGACTGCCAATTTGGTATGCCTGCCTTGGTGCCTGTGGGCAGGAGGCTTGACCTCTCTGTGCTGCAGGGACTGGCCTGGGCTGGGAGTCCCATGGCGGTGCCTAACTGTTGAAGAATTCATTCAATGAGCTAAAAAACACAACAGAGAGTTTAACCAACAGGCTAGAACAAGCAGAAGAGAGAATTTCTCACCTTGAAGATGGGCTATTTGAAATAATACAGACAGACAAAAAAAGAGAAAAAAATTAAAAATGTTGAAGAAAATCTAAGAAATGAAAAACAAGCTGGAGAAGCTATTCTTGTATCTGATAAAATAGACTTTACACCAAAAACCATAAAAAGAGATAAAGAAGGCCACTATATAATGATAAAAGGATTTATCCATCAAGAAAACATAACAATCATAAATATATAGGCACCCAATGTTGGAGCAGCCAGATTTATAAAGCAGTGAGATAGACACTAATACCACAATAGCAGGGGACCTGAACACCACACTCTCAACACTGGATGGATCATCTAGGCAAAGAATCAGCAGAGAAACACAAGATCTAAACAACACTTTAGATCAATTGGACTTGGCAGATATCTACAGAACATTCCATCCAACAACCTCAGAATATTTATTCTTCTCATCAGCACACGGAACATTCTCCAGGATAGATCACAGGTTAGGGCACAATGAAAGTCTTAACAAACTCAAAAAAAATGGAACTATTACATGTATTTTTTCAGATCACAATGGATTAAAATTAGAAATCAATAACAAATGAAACTCTGGAAACTATACAAACACATGGAAATTAAACAACATTCTACTTAATGACATTTGGGCCCAAGAAGAAATTCAACAGGAAATCAAAAAATTTCTTGAAACTAATGAAAATAGTGACACATAATACCAAAATCTGTGGGCTACTGAAAAAGCAATACTAAGTGGGAAAGTTATCACATTAAATGCTTACTTCAGAAGAATGGAAAGACGGCACCAGAACTTAATGAAATAGAAACCCAAAAAATAATACAAAAGATCAATGAATCAAAAAGTTGGTTTTTTGAAAAGATAAATAAAATTGACAAACAATTAACAAGGCTTACTAGAAAAAGAAGAGAGAAGAACCAAATAATGAAAATTAGAAATGAAAAAGGCAATATTACAACTGATACCTCAGAAATATAAGAAATCATTAGAGACTACTATAAACAACTATATACCAACATATTTGAAAATCTGGAGGAAATCGATAAATATCTGGACACACACAAACTACCAAAACTGAACCAAGAAGATGTAGAAAATCTTAACAGACTTAACAATAAAAGATACTGAAGCTGTTATCAGAAGGCTCCCAACAAAGAAAAGCCCAGGACCAGATGGGTTCACTGCAGAATTCTACCAAACCTTCAAAAAAGAATTGATACCAATTCTCTACAAACTATTCTAGAAGATTGAAACAGAGGGCATTCTCCCAAACTCATTCTATGAAGCAAACATCACACTGATACCAAAACCAGACAAAGATACAACAAAAAAAGAAAACTACAGGCCAATATTCTTGAAGAATATACATGCAAAAATCCTCGATAAAATACTAGCTGACAGAATACAGCAACACATACACAAAATTATAAACCATGATCAAGTGGAATTCATCCCAGGGATGCAAGTTTGTTTCAACATATGCAAATCAATAAATGTGATACACCACATCAATAAAATCAAAGACAAAGACCATATGATCAGCTCTATAGATGCTGAAAAATCATTTGACAATATTCAACATTCTTTCATGATAGAGACTCTCTACAAGTTAGGTATAGATGGAAAGTATCTCAACACAATTAAAGCTGTATACAAGAAGCCCACTGCCAATATCATCCTGAATAGGGAAAAGCTTTCAGCTTTAAGAACGGGAACTAGACAAGGATGCCCACTCTCACCACTCCTATTCAACATAGTGTTGGAAGTACTAGCCAGAACAATAGGAGAAGAGAAGTAAATAAAGGGCATCCAGATTGGAAAAGATGAAGTCAAACTGTCCCTGTTTGCAGATGACATGATCCTATATATCAAACAGCCTATCAAAAAAACTCTTAGAGTTGATAAATGATTGCAGCAAAGTTGCAGGATACAAAATCAACTCACAAAAATCAGTAGAATTTCTATACTCCAATAGTGAACATGCAGAAAAAGAAATCAAGAAAGCTAGCCCCATTTACAATAGCCACCAAAAAAATAAAATACTTAAGAATAAAGTTAACCTAGTATGTGAAAAATTTCTACAATGAAAACTACAAACCACTGTTGAGAGAAATTAAAGAGGACACAAGAAGATGGAAAGATATCCCATGCTCTTGGACTGGAAGAAGTAACATTGTGAAAATGTCAATACTACCCAAAGTGACCTACAGATTCAATGCAATCCCCATCAAAATTCCAATGACAATTTTCTCCAAAATGGAAAAAACTATCCCAACATTTATATGGAAAAGCAAAAGACCACAAATAGCCAAAGCAATTCTGAGCAAAATAAATAAAGCTGGAGGCATAACACTACATGGCTTTAAACTATATTACAAAGCTATAATAACCAAAACAGCATGGTACTGGCATAAAAACAGACACATGGATCAATGGAATAGAATAGAGAACCCAGAAATCAACCCATACACCTACAGCTATCTGATTTTTGACAAAGCCACCAAATCTACACACTGGGGAAGAGACTGCCTCTACAGCAAATGGTGCTGGGAAAACTAGATATCCATATGCAGGAGAATGAAACTAGACCCATTCTTCTCAGCATATACCAAAATCAACTCAAAATGGATTAAAGAATTAAATATACACCCTGAAACAATAAAACTCCTTAAAGAAAACATAGGGGATACACTCCAGGAAGTATGAGT